>NW_027140421.1:177500-180000 GCF_036365525.1 Heterodontus francisci | reverse complement strand
TATGCACACACACACACACACACACTCACACCACATCCCAGACACTGAGACTTATATATATGCACACACACACACACTCACACCACAGCCCAGACACTGAGACTTATATATATGCACACACACACACACACACACACACACACCACAGCCCAGACACTGAGACTTATATATATGCACACACACATACACACACACACACACACACCACAGCCCAGACACTGAGACTTATATATATGCACACACACACACACACACACACACACACACACACACACACCACAGCCCAGACTCTGAGACTTATATATATGCACACACACACACACACACACCACAGCCCAGACACTGAGACTTAAATATATGCACACACACACACACACACACACACCACAGCCCAGACACTGAGACTTATATATATGCACACACACACACACCACAGCCCAGACATTGAGACTTATATATATGCACACACACACACACACACACACACACACACCACAGCCCAGACACTGAGACTTATATATATGCACACACACACACACCACAGCCCAGACACTGAGACTTATATATATGCACACACACACACACACACACACACCACAGCCCAGACACTGAGACTTATATATGTATGCACACACACACACACACACACACACCACAGCCCAGACACTGAGACATATATATATGCACACACACACACACACACACACACACACACACACACACCACAGCCCAGACACTGAGACTTATATATATGCACACACACATACACACACACACACACACACCACAGCCCAGACACTGAGACTTATATATATGCACACACACACACACACACACACACACACACACACCACAGCCCAGACTCTGAGACTTATATATATGCACACACACACACACACACACCACAGCCCAGACACTGAGACTTAAATATATGCACACACACACACACACACACACACACCACAGCCCAGACACTGAGACTTATATATATGCACACACACACACACCACAGCCCAGACATTGAGACTTATATATATGCACACACACACACACACACACACACACACACACCACAGCCCAGACACTGAGACCTATATATATGCACACACACACACACCACAGCCCAGACACTGAGACTTATATATATGCACACACACACACACACACACACACACACACACACACACCACAGCCCAGACACTGAGACTTATATATATGCACACACACACACACACACACACACACCACAGCCCAGACACTGAGACATATATATATGCACACACACACACACACACACACACACACACACACACACACACACACATTCCACAGCCCAGACACTGAGACTTATATATATGCACACACACACGCACGCACACACACACACCACAGCCCAGACACTGAGACTTATATATATGCACACACACACACACACACACACACACACACACACACACACACACCACAGCCCAGACACTGAGACTTATATATATGCACACACACACACAAGCCACAGCCCAGACTGTGAGACTTATATATATGCACACACACACGCACTCACACACACACGCACACACAGACCACAGCCCAGACACTGAGACTTATATATATGCACACACACACGCACACACACACCACAGCCCAGACACTGAGACTTATATATATGCACACACACACGCACTCACACACACACACACACACACACCACAGCCCAGACACTTCTTTGGGCCTCCTTATCTCGAGAGACAATGGATACGCGCCTGGAGGAGGCCCAAAGAAGTGTCTGGGCTGTGGTGTGTGTGTGTGTGTGCGTGTGTGTGTGCATATATATAATATGCACACACACACGCACACACACACACCACAGCCCAGACACTGAGACTTATATATATGCACACACACACACACACACCACAGCCCAGACACGGTGACTTATATATATGCACACACACACGCACACACACACACACACCGCAGCCCAGACACTAATACTTATATATATGCACACACGCACACATACACACACACACCACAGCCCAGACACTGACACTTCTATATATGCACACACACACACACCACAGCCAGACAGTGAGACTGAAATATATGCACACATACACAAACACACACACACCACAGCCAGACACTGAGACTGAAATATGTGCACACATACACAAACACACACACTCCACAGCCAGACACTGAGACTGAAATATATGCACACACACACACACACACACACACACACACACCACAGCCCAGACACTGAGACTTATATATATGCACACACACACACACACACCACAGCCCAGACACTGAGACTTAAATATTTGCACACACACACACACACACACACACACCACAGCCAGACACTGAGACTGAAATATATGCACACACACACACACACACACCACAGCCCAGACACTGAGACTGAAATATATGCACACACACACAAACACACACACACCACAGCCAGTCACTGAGACTGAAATATATACACACA
>NW_027140421.1:0-62500 GCF_036365525.1 Heterodontus francisci | reverse complement strand
TGTTAAATTAATTCAATAATCAGAGGAGGGGGAGGGGCCTGTCACCATGGAGACAGAGCGGGGGAGGGGACTGTCACCATGGAGACAGAGCGGGGGAGGGAACTGTCACCATGGAGACAGAGCGGGGGAGGGGCCTCTCACCATGGAGACAGAGCGGGGGAGGGGACTGTCACCATGGAAACAGAGCGGGGGAGGGGACTGTCACCATGGAGACAGAGCGGGGGAGGAGACTGTCACCATGGAGACAGAGCGGGGGAGGGGACTGTCACCATGGAGACAGAGCGGAGGAGGGGCCTGTCACCATGGAAACAGAGCGGGGGAGGGGACTGTCACCATGGAGATAGAGCGGGGGAGGGGCCTGTCACCATGGAGATAGAGCGGGGGAGGAGACTGTCACCATGGAGACAGAGCGGGGGAGGGGCCTGTCACCATGGAGACAGAGCGGGGAGGGGACTGTCACCATGGAGACAGAGCGGAGGAGGGGCCTCTCACCATGGAGACAGAGCGGGGGAGGGGCCTCTCACCATGGAGACAGAGCGGGGGAGGGGACTGTCACCATGGAGACAGAGCGGGGGAGGGGCCTCTCACCATGGAGACAGAGCGGGGGAGGGGCCTGTCACCATGGAGACAGAGCGGGGGAGGGGACTGTCACCATGGAGACAGAGCGGGGGAGGGGCCTCTCACCATGGAGACAGAGCGGGGGAGGGGCCTGTCACCATGGAGATAGAGCGGGGGAGGAGACTGTCACCATGGAGACAGAGCGGGGGAGGGGCCTCTCACCATGGAGACAGAGTGGGGGAGGGGCCTGTCACCATGGAGACAGAGCGGGGGAGGGGACTGTCACCATGGAGACAGAGCGGGGGAGGGGCCTGTCACCATGGAGACAGAGCGGGGGAGGGGCCTCTCACCATGGAGACAGAGCGGGGGAGGGGCCTGTCACCATGGAGACAGAGCGGGGGAGGGGACTGTCACCATGGAGATAGAGCGGGGGAGGGGCCTCTCACCATGGAGACAGAGCGGGGGAGGGGCCTCTCACCATGGAGACAGAGCGGGGGAGGGGACTGTCACCATGGAGACAGAGCGGGGGAGGGGCCTCTCACCATGGAGACAGAGCGGGGGAGGGGACTGTCACCATGGAGACAGAGCGGGGGAGGGGCCTCTCACCATGGAGACAGAGCGGGGGAGGGGTCTGTTTCCAGGGTGACGGCGAATGGGGGCGGGGTCTGTTTCCAGAGTGACGGCGAATGGGGGCGTGGTCTGTTACCAAAGTGACGGGAGTGGGGGCGGGGTCTGTTACCAAAGTGACGGGAGTGGGGGCGGGGTCTGTTTCCAGGGTGACGGAGTGGGGGCGGGGTCTGTTTCCAGGGTGACGGGAGTGGGGGCGGGGTCTGTTTCCAGAGTGACGGAGTGGGGGCGGGGTCTGTTTCCAAGGTGACGGGAGTGGGGGCGGGGTCTGTTACCAAGGTGACGGGTGTGGGGGCGGGGTCTCTTTCCAGACTGACGGGAGTGGGGGCGGTGTCTGTTTCCAGAGTGACGGGAGTGGGGGCGGGGTCTGTTTCCAAGGTGACGGCGAGTGGGGGCGGGGTCTGTTTCCAGAGTGACTGGAGTGGGGGCGGGGTCTGTTTCCAAGGTGACGGGAGTGGGGGCGGGGTCTGTTACCAAAGTGACGGCGAATGGGGGGCGGGGTCTGTTTCCAGAGTGACGGAGTGGGGGCGGGGTCTGTTTCCAAGGTGACGGATGTGGGGGCGGGGTCTGTTTCCAGACTGACGGGAGTGGGGGCGTGGTCTGTTTCCAAGGTGACGGGAGTGGGGGCGGGGTCTGTTACCAAAGTGACGGCGAGTGGGGGCGGGGTCTGTTACCAAAGTGACGGGAGTGGGGGCGGGGTCTGTTTCCAAGGTGACGGGAATGTGGGCGGGGTCTGTTTCCAGGGTGACGGGAGTGGGGGCGGGGTCTGTTACCAAGGTGACGGGAGTGGGGGCGGGGTCTGTTTCCAGGGTGACGGAGTGGGGGCGGGGTCTGTTTCCAGGGTGACGGGAGTGGGGGCGGGGTCTGTTACCAAGGTGACGGGAGTGGGGGCGGGGTCTGTTACCAAGGTGACGTGAGTGGGGGCGTGGTCTGTTACCTAGGTGACGGGAGTGGGGGCGGGGTCTGTTACCCAGGTGACGGGAGTGGGGGCGGGGTCTGTTAACAAGGTGACGGGAGTGGGGGCGGGGTCTGTTACCAAGGTGACGGGAGTGGGGGCGGGGTCTGTTTCCAGGGTGACTGGAGTGGGGGCGGGGTCTGTTACCAAGGTGACGGGAGTGGGGGCGGGGTCTGTTACCAAGGTGACGGGAGTGGGGGCGGGGTCTGTTTCCAGAGTGACGGGAGTGGGGGCGGGGTCTGTTACCAAGGTGACGGGAGTGGGGGCGGGGTCTGTTTCCAGAGTGACGGAGTGGGGGCGGGGTCTGTTTCCAGGGTGACGGGAGTGGGGGCGGGGTCTGTTACCAAGGTGACGGGAGTGGGGGCGGGGTCTGTTACCTAGGTGACGGGAGTGGGGGCGGGGTCTGTTACCAAGGTGACGGGAGTGGGGGCGGGGTCTGTTTCCAGAGTGACGGGAGTGGGGGCGGGGTCTGTTACCAAGGTGACGGGAGTGGGGGCGGGGTCTGTTTCCAGAGTGACGGGAGTGGGGGCGGGATCTGTTTCCAGGGTGACGGGGAGTGGGGGCGGGGTCTGTTTCCAGGGAGACGGGAGTGGGGGCGGGGTCTGTTACCAAGGTGACGGGAGTGGGGGCGGGGTCTGTTTCCAGAGTGACGGGAGTGGGGGCGGGATCTGTTTCCAGGGTGACGGGGAGTGGGGGCGGGGTCTGTTTCCAGGGAGACGGGAGTGGGGGCGGGGTCTGTTTCCAGGGTGACGGGAGTGGGGGCGGGGTCTGTTTCCAGGGTGACGGGGAGTGGGGGCGGGGTCTGTTTCCAGGGTGACGGGAGTGGGGGCGGGGTCTGTTTCCAGGGTGACGGGAGTGGGGGCGGGGTCTGTTTCCAGGGTGACGGGAGTGGGGGCGGGGTCTGTTTCCAGGGTGACGGGGAGTGGGGGCGGGGTCTGTTTCCAGGGTGACGGGAGTGGGGGCGGGGTCTGTTTCCAGGGTGACGGGAGTGGGGGCGGGGTCTGAATCTTTCTGATTCTTTTATAATCCCTTTCAAACTAAAAGAATCCTGATAATTATTGATAATAATTTATAATAATTTATAAACATTTACTGACATTTACAACCTTTATAAACTGTTTATAATTCTTCCTCTCACTTTGTAAATCTTTATAATCTTTATGATTGTCTGTGATTTATTATCCTTTATGAGATTTTATTCTCATTTATAATCTGTTACATTCACTGCCCTGGACAGAAAACGTTGAAAATGATCCCCGTGGATTACTCTCAATTCAAACAGATCACAGAGCATATCATTTAAAATGGCCGCAGCACATGTCACGTAAAATGGCCGCAGTGAAGGTGACATCAAACAGACCACAGAGCATAACATTTAAAATGGACGCAGTGACGGTGACATCAAACAGACCACAGTGCATATCATTTAAAATGGCCGCAGCACATGTCGCGTAAAATGGCTGCAGTCAAGGTGACATCAAACAGACCACAGAGCATAACATTTAAAATGGACGCAGTGACGGTGACATCAAACAGACCACAGTGCATATCATTTAAAATGGCCGCAGCACATGTCGCGTAAAATGGCCGCAGTGAAGGTGACATCAAACAGACCACAGTGCATATCATTTAAAATGGCCGCAGCACATGTCACGTAAAATGTCTGCAGTCAAGGTGACATCAAACAGACCACAGAGCATAACATTTAAAATGGACGCAGTGACGGTGACATCAAACAGACCACAGTGCATATCATTTAAAATGGCCGCAGCACATGTCGCGTAAAATGGACGCAGTGAAGGTGACATCAAACAGACCACAGAGCATAACATTTAAAATGGCCGCAGTGAAGGTGACATCAAACAGACCACAGAGCACATCATTTAGAATGGCCGCAGCACATGTCGCTTAAAATGGCCGCGGTGCAGGTGACATCAAACAGACAACAGTGCATATCATCAGATCGAACTGGCCTTTGTTAAAACCAGCTGGAGTGGTACTGAGTCCCACACACACACCAGGAAACAGCCAATTCAATCCAGACCTCTATTAATGCCAGCTGGAGTGGTACTGAGCCCCACTCACACACCAGATAAGAGCCAATTGAATTTGAGCCTATATTAATACCAGCTGGAGTGGTACTGAGGCTCATTCACATACCGGGAAAGAACCAATTCAATCCAGGTCTTTATTTATACCAGCTGGAGTGGTACTGAGCCCCACTCACACACCAGATAAGAGCCAATTGAATTTGAGCCTATATTAATACCAGCTGGAGTGGTACTGAGGCTCATTCACATACCGGGAAAGAACCAATTCAATCCAGGCCTCTATTTATACCAGCTGGAGTAAAATTAACTCCCATTCACACACCAGGAAAGAGCCAATTGAAACCGAGCCTATATTATCACCAGCTGGAGTGGTACTGAGTCCCACTGACACACCAGGAAAGAGCCAATTCAATGCAAACCTTTATTAATACCAGCTGGAGTGGTACTGAGCCCCACTCACACACCAGGAAAAAGCTAATGAAAGCCAGACCGCCATTGATACCAGCTGGAGTGGGACTGAGACCCACTCACACACCAGGAAAGAGATAGTTCATTCCAGGCTTCCATTAATACTAGCTGGAGTGGCACTGAGTCCCACTAACACCCCAGAAAGAGCCAATTCAATCCAGGTCTCTATTAATACCAGCTGGAGTGGAATTAACTCCCACTCACACACCAGGAAAAAGCTAATTAAAGCCAGACCGCCATTGATACCAGCTGGAGTGGGACTGAGTCCCACTCACACAGCAGGAAAGGGACAGTTCATTACAGGCCTCTATTAATACCAGCTGGAGTGGCAGTGAGTCCCACTCACACCAGGAGAGAGCCATATCAATCGAGGCTTATATCAATACCAGTAGGAGTGGTATTGAGTCCCACTCACACACCAGTAAAGAGCCAATTCAATCCAGGCCTCTATTTATACCAGCTGGAGTGATACTGAGTCCCACTCGCCCACCAGGAAAGAGCCAAATCAATCCAGACCTCTATTAATACCAGCTGGAGTGGTACTGAGTCCCACTCAAACACCAGGAAAGAGCCAAATCAATCCAGACCTCTATTAATACCAGTAGGAGTGGTATTGAGTCCCACTCACACACCAGTAAAGAGCCAATTCAATCCAGGCCTCTATTTATACCAGCTGGAGTGGTACTGAGTCCCACTCAAACACCAGGAAAGAGCCAAATCAATCCAGACCTCTATTATCACCAGCTGGAGTGGTACTGAGTCCCACTGACACACCAGGAAATAGCCAATTCAATGCAAATCTATATTAATACCAGCTGGAGTGGTACTGAGCCCCACTCACACTCGGGGAAAGAGCCAATTCAATCCAGGCCTCTATTTATACCAGCTGGAGTAAAATTAACTCCCATTCACACACCAGGAAAGAGCCAATTGAAACCGAGCCTATATTATCACCAGCTGGAGTGGTACTGAGTCCCACTGACACACCAGGAAAGAGCCAATTCAATGCAAACCTTTATTAATACCAGCTGGAGTGGTACTGAGGCTCATTCACATACCGGGAAAGAACCAATTCAATCCAGGCCTCTATTTATACCAGCTGGAGTAAAATTAACTCCCATTCACACACCAGGAAAGAGCCAATTGAAACCGAGCCTATATTATCACCAGCTGGAGTGGTACTGAGTCCCACTGACACACCAGGAAAGAGCCAATTCAATGCAAACCTTTATTAATACCAGCTGGAGTGGTACTGAGCCCCATTCACACACCAGGAAAAAGCTAATGAAAGCCAGACCGCCATTGATACCAGCTGGAGTGGGACTGAGACCCATTCACACACCAGGAAAGAGATAGTTCATTCCAGGCTTCCATCAATACTAGCTGGAGTGGTACTGAGTCCCACTAACACCCCAGAAAGAGCCAATTCAATCCAGGTCTCTATTAATACCAGCTGGAGTGGAATTAACTCCCACTCACACACCAGGAAAGAGCCAATTCAATCCAGTCCTCTATTAATACCAGCTGGAGTGGAATTAACTCCCACTCACACACCAGGAAAAAGCTAATTAAAGCCAGACCGCCATTGATACCAGCTGGAGTGGGACTGAGTCCCACTCACACAGCAGGAAAGGGACAGTTCATTACAGGCCTCTATTAATACCAGCTGGAGTGGCAGTGAGTCCCACTCACACCAGGAGAGAGCCATATCAATCGAGGCTTATATCAATACCAGTAGGAGTGGTATTGAGTCCCACTGACACACCAGGAAAGAGCCAATTCAATGCAAACCTTTATTAATACCAGCTGGAGTGGTACTGAGCCCCACTCACACACCAGGAAAAAGCTAATGAAAGCCAGACCGCCATTGATACCAGCTGGAGTGGGACTGAGTCCCACTCACACACCAGGAAAGGGACAGTTCATTACAGGCCTCTATTAATACCAGCTGGAGTGGCAGTGAGTCCCACTCACACCAGGAGAGAGCCAATTCAATCGAGGCTTATATCAATACCAGCTGGAGTGGTACTGAGTCCCACTCACACACCAGTAAAGAGCCAATTCAATCCAGGCCTCTATTAATACCAGCTGGAGTGGTACTGAGAGCCACTCACACACCAGGAAAGAGGCAATTCAATCCAGGTATCTATTAATAGCAGCTGGAGTGGTACTGAGTCCCACTCACACACCAGGAAGAGCCAATTCATTCTAGGCCTCTATTAATACTAGCTGGAGTGATACTGATACTCACGGACACACCAGGAAAGAGACCATTCCATCCAGACCTCTAATAATACCAGCTGGAGTGGTACTGAGTCCCACTCACACACCAGGAAAGAGCCAATTCAATCCCAACCGTATTAATACCAGCTGGAGTGGTTCGGAGTCCCAATCACGCACCAGGAAAGAGCCAATTCAATCCAGGCCGCTATTCATACCAGCTGGAGTGGTACTGAGTCCCACTCTCAAACCAGGAAAGAGAGAATTCAATCCAGAACACGAATTAATACCAGCTGGAGTGGTACTGAGTCCCACTCACACACCAGGAAAGAGAGAATTAAATCCAGGCCTCTATTAATACCAGCTGGAGTGGTACTGAGCCCCACTCACACACCAGGAAAGAGCCAATTCAATCCAGGCCGCTATTCATACCAGCTGGAGTGGTACTGAGTCCCACTCTCAAACCAGGAAAGAGAGAATTCAATCCAGGCCGCTATTAATACCAGCTGGAGTGGTACTGAGTCCCACTCACAAACCAGGAAAGAGCCAATTCAATCCAGGCCTCTATTAATAACATTTGGAGTGGGACTGAATCCCACTTACACAACAGATAAGAGACAGCTCATTTCAAACATCTATAAATATCAGCTGGACTGGTATTGAACCCCACTCACACACCAGGAAACAGCCAATTGAATCCAGACCACTAATTAATACCAGCTGGAGTGGTACTGAGTCCCACTCACACACCAGAAAAGAGCCAATTCAGTCCAGACCTCTATTAATCCCAGCTGGAGTGCGACTGAGTCCCACTCACACACCAGGAAACAGCCAATTCAATCCAGACCTCCACAATACCAGCTGGAGTGCGACAGAGTCCCACTCGCACAGCAGGAAAGGGACAGTTCATTACAGGCCTCTAATATTCCCAGCTGGAGTGGTTCTGAGCCCCACTCTCACACCAGGAAACAGCCAACTCAATCCAGACCTCCACAATACCAGCTGGAGTGGAATTAACTCCCACTCACACACCAGGAAAGAGCCAATTCAAACCAGACCTCTATTAATACCAGCTGGAGTGGAATTAACTCCCACTCACACACCAGGAAAGAGCCAATTCAATCCAGTCCTCTATTAATACCAGCAGGAATGGTACTGAGTCCCACTCACACACCAGGAAGGGGACAGTTCATTCCAGGCCTCTATTAATACTTCTGGAGTGGTACTGAGTCCCACTCACAAACCAGGAAAGAGCCAATTCAATCCCAACCGTATTAATACCAGCTGGAGTGGTACTGAGTCCCACTCACAAACCAGGAAGGGGACAGTTCATTCCAGGCCTCTATTAATACTTCTGGAGTGGTACTGAGTCCCACTCACAAACCAGGAAAGAGCCAATTCAATCCCAACCGTATTAATACCAGCTGGAGGGGTACTGAGTCCCAATCACACACCAGGGAAGAGCCACTTCAATCCCAACCGTATTAATACCAGCTGGAGTGGTTCTGAGTCCCAATCACACACCAGGAGAGAGCCAATTCAATGCAGGCCTCTATTAATAACATTTGGAGTGGGACTGAATCCCACTCACACAGCAGAGAAGAGACAGTTCATTCCAGGACTCTATTAACACCGGGTGTTCTGGCACTGTGTCCCACTCACACACCAGAAAGAGCCAATTCATTCTAGGCCTCTATTAATACCAGCTGGAGTGATACTGATTCTCACGGACACACCAGGAAAGAGACCATTCCATCCAGACCTCTAATAATACCAGCAGGATGGTACTGAGCCCCCCTCAGGCACCAGCAAGTGCCAATTCAATCCAAGCCTCTATTAATACCAGCTGGAGTGGTACTGAGTCCCATACACACACCATAAAGTGCCAATTCAATCCAGACCTCTTTTAATACCAGCTGGAGTGGTACTGAGTCCCACTCACACACCAGTTAAGAGCCAATTCAATCCTGACCTCTATTAATACCAGCTGGAGTGGGACTGAGTCCCACTCACACATCAGTTAAGAGCCAATTCAATCCAGGCCTCTATTAATACCAGCTGGAGTGGTACTGAGTCCCACTCACACACCAGTTAAGAGCCAATTCAATCCTGACCTCTATTAATACCAGCTGGAGTGGGACTGAGTCCCACACACACACCAGTTAAGAGCCAATTCAATCCTGACCTCTATTAATACCAGCTGGAGTGGTTCGGAGTCCCAATCACGCACCAGGAAAGAGCCAATTCAATCCCAACCGTATTAATACCAGCTGGAGGGGTACTGAGCCCCACACACACACCAGGAAAGAGCGAATTCAGTCCAAACATCTTTTAATCCCAGCTGGAGTGCGACTGATTCCCACTCACACAGCAGGAAAGGGACAGTTAATTCCAGGCCACTATTCATACCATCTGGAGTGGAATTAATTCCCACTCACACACCAGGAAACAGCCAATTCAATCCAGACCTCTATAATCCCAGCTGGAGTGCGAAAGATTCCAACTCACACACCAGGAAAGGGACAGTTCATTCCAGGCCACTATTAATACTTCTGGAGTGGTACTGAGTCCCACTCACACTCCAGAAAGAGGCAATTCAATCCCAACCCTATTAATACCATCTGGAGTGGTACTGAGCCCCATTCACCCACCCAGAAAGAGCCAATCCAGTCCAGACCTCTATAATACCAGCTGAAGTGTGACTGAGAGCCAAGCACACAGCAGGAAAGGGACAGTTCATTCCCGGACTCTATTAATACCATCTGGAGTGGTACTGAGCCCCATTCACCCACCCAGAAAGAGGCAATTCAATCCAGGCCTCTATTAATACGAGCTGGAGTGGTACTGAGCCCCACTCACACACCAGGAAAGAGGCAATTCAATCCAGGCCTCTACTAATCCCAGCTGGAGTGGGTCCGAGCCCCACTCTCACACCAGGAAACAGCCAATTCAATCCAGACCTCCATAATACCAGCTGGAGTGCGACGGAGTCCCACACACACAGCAGGAAAGGGACAGTTCATTCCAGGCCTCTATTTAACCAGTTGGAGTGGTACTGAGCCCCACACACACACCAGAAGAGCCAATTCAATCCAGGCCTCCACAATACCAGCTGGAGTGCGACGGGGTCCCACTCGCACACCAGGAAAGGGACAGTTCATTCCAGGCCTCTACTAATCCCAGCTGGAGTGGTTCCGAGCCCCACTCACACACCAGGAAACAGCCAATTCAATCCAGACCTCCACAATACCAGCTGGAGTGCGACGGAGTCCCACTCACACAGCAGGAAAGGGACAGTTCATTCCAGGCCTCTACTAACCCCAGCTGGAGTGGTTCCGAGCCCCACTCACACACCAGGAAACAGCCAATTCAATCCAGACCTCTATTAATACCAGCTGGAGTGGAATTAACTCCCACTCATACACCAGGAAAGAGCTAATTCAATCCAGACCTCTATTAATACCAGCAGGAATGGTACTGAGCCCCACTCAGACACCAAAAAGAGCCAATTCAATCCAGCCCTCTATTAATACCAGCTGGAGTGGTACTGAGTCCCACTCACTCTCCAGAAAGAGGCAATTCAATCCAGGCCTCTATTAATACTAGCTAGAGTGGTACTGAGTCCCACTCACAAACCAGGAAAGAGCCAATTCATTCCAGACCTCTATTAATACCAGCTGCAGTGGTACTGAGTCCCACTCACACACCAGGAAAGAGCCAATTCAATCCAGATCTCTATTCATACCAGCTGGAATGGTACTGAGTCCCACTCAGACACCAGAAAGAGCCAATTCTATCCAGGGTTTTATTAATACCAGCTGGAGTGGTTCGGAGTCCCACTCACACACCAGGAAAGAGCCAATTCAATCCAGTCCTCTATTAATACCAGCAGGAATGGTACTGAGTCCCACTCACAAACCAGGAAAGAGACAATTCAATTCAGGCCTCTATTAATACCAGCTGGAGTGGTACTGAGTCCCACTCACAAACCAGGAAAGAGACAATTCAATTCAGGCCTCTATTAATACCAGCAGGGATGGTACTGAGTCCCACTCACAAACCAGGAAAGAGACAATTCAATTCAGGCCTCTATTAATACCAGCTGGAGTGGTACTGAGTCCCACTCACAAACCAGGAAAGAGACAATTCAATTCAGGCCTCTATTAATACCAGCAGGAATGGTACTGAGTCCCACTCACAAACCAGGAAAGAGACAATTCAATTCAGGCCTCTATTAATACCAGCAGGAATGGTACTGAGTCCCACTCACAAACCAGGAAAGAGACAATTCAATCCAGGCCTCTATTAATACCAGCTGGAGTGGTACTGAGTCTCACTCACAAACCAGGAAAGAGACAATTCAATTCAGGCCTCTATTAATACCAGCTGGAGTGGAATTAACTCCATCACACACACCAGAAACAGCCAATTCAATCCTGACCTCGAGAATACCAGCTGGTGTGCGTCTGAGTCCCACTCACACGCCATGTAGGAGTCAGTTCATTCCAGGCCTCTATTAATACCAGCTGGAAAGGTACTGAGTCCCACTCACAAACCAGGAAAGAGCCAATTCAATCCTGACCTCTATAATACCAGCTGGTGTGCGTCTGAGGATCACTCAGACACCAGGAAAGAGGCACATTCAATCCAGACCTCTGTAATACCAGCTGGAGTGCGACTGAGACCCACTCACACAGCAGGAAATGGACAGTTCATTCCAGGCCTCTATTAATACCAGCTGGAGTGCGACTGAGTCCCACACACATAGCAGGAAAGGGACAGTTCATTCCTGGCCTCTATTTAACCAGTTGGAGTGGTACTGAGCCCCACTCACACACCAGGAAAGTGCCAATTCATTCCTGGCCTCTATTAATACCAGTTGGAATGGTTCTGAGCCCCACTCACACACCAGGAAAGTGCCAATTCAATCCAGACCTCTATAATACCAGCTGGAGTGCGACTGAGTCCCACTCACACAGCAGGAAAGGGACAGTTCATTCCCGGCCTCTATTAATCCCAGCTGGAGTGGTTCTGAGCCCCAGTCAAACACCAGGAAACAGCCAATTCAATCTAGGCCTCGAATAATACCAGCTGGAGTGGAGTTAACTCCCACTCACACACCAGGAAAGAGCTAATTCAATCCAGACCTCTATTAATACCAGCTGGAATGGCACTGAGCCCCACTTACACACCAGAAAGAGCCAATTCAACCCAAGCCTCTATTAATACCAGCTGGAGGGGTACTGAGTCCCACTCACAAACCAGGAAAGGGACAGTTCACTCCAGGCCTCTATTAATACCATCTGGAGTGGTACTGAGTCCCACGCACAAACTGGGAAAGAGCCAATTCAATTCAGGCCTCTATTAATACTAGCTGGAGTGGTACTGAGTCCCACGCACAAACTGGGAAAGAGCCAATTCAATTCAGGCCTCTATTAATACCAGCTGGAGTGGTACTGAGCCCCACTCACACACCAGAAAGAGGCAATTCAATCCAGGCCTCTATTAATACCAGCTGGAGTGGAATTAACTCCCACTCACAAACCAGGAAAGAGCCAGTTCAATCCAGACATCTATAATACCAGCTGAAGTGCGACTGAGTCCCACTCACACACCAGGAAAGAGACAATTCAATCCAGGCCTCTATTAATACCAGCTGGAGTGGTACTGAGTCCCACTCACACACCAGGAAAGAGACAATTCAATCCAGGCCTCTATTAATACCATCTGGAGTGGTACTGAGCCCCACTCACACACCAGAAAGAGACAATTCAATCCAGGCCTCTATTAATACTAGCTGGAGTGGTACTGAGTCCCACTCACACACCAGGAAAGAGCCAATTCAATACAGATCTCTATTAATACCAGCTGGAGTGGTACTGAGTCCCACTCACACACCAGGAAAGAGCCAATTCAATACAGATCTCTATTAATACCAGCTGGAGTGGTACTGAGTCCCACTCACACACCAGAAAAGAGCCAATTCAATCCAGGCCTCTATTAATACCAGCTGGAGTGGTACTGTGTCCCACTCACACACCAGGAAAGAGCCAATTCATTCTAGGCCTCTATTAATAGCAGCTGGAGTGATACTGATACTCACGGACGCACCAGGAAAGAGACAATTCCATCCAGACCTCTAATAATACCAGCAGGATGGTACTGCGTCCCCCTCAGGCACCAGCAAGAGCCAATTCAATCCAAGCCTTTATTAATACCAGCTGGAGTGGTTCTGATTCTCACGGACACACCAGGAAAGAGACCATTCCATCCAGACCTCTAATAATACCAGCAGGATGATACTGCGTCCCCCTCAGGCACCAGCAAGAGCCAATTCAATCCAAGCCTTTATTAATACCAGCTGGAGTGGTACTGAGTCCCACACACACACAAAAAAGAGCCAATTCAATCCAGACCTCTTTTAATACCAGCTGGAATGGTTCTGATTCCCACTCACACACCAGGAAAGAGCAAATTCAACCAGATCTCTATTAATACCAGCTGGAGTGGTACTGAGTCCCACTCACTCCGCAGCAAAGAGCCAATTCATTCCAGGCCTCTATTAATACCAGCTGGAGTGGTACTGAGTCTCACTCACACACCAGGAAAGAGACAATTCAATTCAGGCCTCTTTTAATACCAGCAGGAGTGGTACTGAGTCCCACACACACCATGAAAGAGCCATTCAATCCATGTCTCTATTAATAGCAGAAGGAGTGGAACTGAGCCCCGCTCACACACCAGGAAATGGCTAACTCAATCCAGGCCTCTATTAATACCAGCTGGAGTGGTACTGAGTCCCACTCACACACCATGAAAGAGCCAATTCAATCCCAACCCTATTAATACCAGCTGGAGTGGTACTGAATCCCACTCACTCACCAGGAAAGAGCCAATTCAATCCCAACCCTATTAATACCAGCTGGAATGGTACTGAATCCCACTCACACATCAGTTAAGAGCCAATTCAATCCAGACCTCTATAATACCAGCTGGAGTGCGACTGAGCGCCAAGCACACACCAGGACAGGGACAGTTCATTCCAGGCCTCTATTAATACCATATGGAGTGGTACTGAGTCCCATTCACCCACCCAGAAAGAGCCAATCCAGTCCAGACCTCTATAATACCAGCTGAAGTGCGACTGAGTCCCACACACACAGCAGGAAAGGGACAGTTCATTCCAGGCCTCTATTCATACCATCTGGAGCGGAATTAACTCCCACTCACACACCAGGAAACAGTCAATTCAATCCAGACCTCGATAATACCAGCTGGAGTGGTACTGAGTCTCACTCACACACCAGGAAAGAGCCAATTCAATCCAGACCTCTATTAATACCAGCTGGAGTGGTAGTGAGTCCCACTCACTCCGCAGCAAAGAGCCAATTCATTCCAGGCCTCTATTAATACCAGCTGGAGTGGTACTGAGTCCCACTCACACACCAGGAAAGTGCCAATTCAATACAGACCTCTATAATACCAGCTGCAGTGCGACTGAGTCCCACTCACACAGCAGGAAAGGGACAGTTCATTCCAGGCTTCTATTAATCCCAGCTGGAGTGGTTCTGAGCCCCAGTCACACACCAGGAAACGGCCAATTCAATCTAGGCCTCGAATAATACCAGCTGGAATGGAATTAACTCCCACTCACACACCAGGAAAGCGCCAATTCAATCCAGACCTCTATTAATACCAGCAGGAATGGTACTGAGCCCCACGCAGACACCAGAAAGATCCAATTCAATCCAGGCCTCTATTAATACCAGCTGGAGGGGTACTGAGTCTCACTCACAAACCAGGAAAGGGCAGTTCATTCCAGGCCTCTATTAATACCAGCTGGAGTGGAATTAACTCCATCACACACACCAGAAACAGCCAATTCAATCCTGACCTCTATAATACCAGCTGGTGTGCGTCTAAGTCCCACTCACACGCCATGAAGGGGTCAGTTCATTGCAGGCTTCTATTAATACCAGCTGGAGTGGAACTGAGTCCCACTCACAAACCAGGAAAGAGCCAATTCAATCCAGACCTCTATTAATACCAGCAGGAATGGTACTGAGCCCCACGCAGACACCAGAAAGATCCAATTCAATCCAGGCCTCTATTAATACCAGCTGGAGGGGTACTGAGTCCCACTCACAAACCAGGAAAGGGCAGTTCATTCCAGGCCTCTATTAATACCAGCTGGAGTGGAATTAACTCCATCACACACACCAGAAACAGCCAATTCAATCCTGACCTCTATAATAGCAGCTGGTGTGCGTCTGAGTCCCACTCACACGCCATGAAGGGGTCAGTTCATTGCAGGCCTCTATTAATACCAGCTGGAGTGGTACTGAGTCCCACTCACACCCCAGGAAAGAGCCAATTCAATCCAGGCCTCTATTAATACCAGCTGGAGGGGTACTGAGTCCCACTCACAAACCAGGAAAGGGCAGTTCATTCCAGGCCTCTATTAATACCAGCTGGAGTGGAATTAACTCCATCTCACACACCAGAAACAGCCAATTCAATCCTGACCTCTATAATAGCAGCTGGTGTGCGTCTGAGTCCCTCTCACACGCCATGAAGGTGTCAGTTCATTCCAGGCCTCTATTAATACCTGCTGGAGTGGGACTGAGGATCACTCACACACCAGGGAAGAGAGAATTCAATCCAGACTTCTATTAATACCAGCTGGAGTGATACTGAGACCCACTCACACCCCAGGAAAGAGCCAATTCAATCCAGGCCGCTATTAATACCAGCTGGAGTGATACTGAGTTCCACTCACAAACCAGGACAGAGCCAAATCAGTCCAAACTTCTATTAATACCAGCTGGAGTGGGACTGAGGATCACTCAGACACCAGGAAAGAGGCCCATTCAATCCAGACCTCTTAATACCAGCTGGAGAGGTACTGAGCCCCACTCACACACCAGGGAAGAGAGAATTCAATCCAGACCTTTATTCATACCAGCTGGAGTTGTACTGAACCCCACTCACGCACCAGGAAAGAGCCAATTGAATCCAGACCACTAATTCATACCAGCTGGAGTGGTACTGAGTCCCACTCACACACCAGGAAAGAGCCAATTGAATCCAGACCACTAATTCATACCAGCTGGAGTGGTACTGAGTCCCACTCACACACCAGGAAAGAGCCAAATCAATTCAGACCTCTGTAATACCAGCTGGAGTGCGACAGAGTCCCACTCACACAGCCGGAAAGGGACAGGTCATTCCAGGCCTCTATTAATACAAGCTGGAGTTGTACTGATCCCCACTCACACACCAGGAAAGTGCCAATTCGATCCAGACCTCCATTAATAGCAGCTGGAGTTGTACTCAAAGAACAAAGAACAAAGAACAAAGACAGTTGCAGCACAGGAACAGGCCCATCGGCCCTCCAAGCCTGCGCTGATCCAGATCCTCTATCTAAACATGTCGCCTATTTTCTAAGGGTCTGTATCTCTTTTCTTCCTGCCCATTCATGTATCTGTCTAGATACATCTTAAAAGACTCCATCGTGCCCGCATCTACCACCTCCGCTGGCAATGCGTTCCAGGTGCCCACCACCCTCTGCGTAAAGAACTTTCCACGCATATCCCCCCCTAAACGTTTCCCCTCTCACTTTGAACTCGTGACCCCTAGTAATTGAATCCCCCACTCTGGGAAAAAGCCTCTTGCTATCCACCCTGTCTATACCTCTCATGATTTTGTACACCTCAATCAGGTCCCCCCTCAACCTCCGTCTTTCTAATGAAAATAATCCTAATCTACTCAACCTCTCTTCATAGCTAGCGCCCTCCATACCAGGCAACATCCTGGTGAACCTCCTCTGCACCCTCTCCAAAGCATCCACATCCTTTTGATAATGTGGCGACCAGAACTGCACGCAGTATTCCAAATGTGGCCGAACCAAAGTCCTATACAACTGTAACATGACCTGCCAACTCTTGTACTCAATACCCCGTCCGATGAAGGAAAGCATGCCGTATGCCTTCTTGACCACTCTATTGACCTGCGTTGCCACCTTCAGGGAACAATGGACCTGAACACCCAAATCTCTCTGTACATCAATTTTCCCCAGGACTTTTCTATTTACTGTATAGTTCACTCTTGAATTGGATCTTCCAAAATGCATCACCTCGCATTTGCCCTGATTGAACTCCATCTGCCATTTCTCTGCCCAACTCTCTAATCTATCTATATTCTGCTGTATTCTCTGACAGTCCCCTTCACTATCTGCTACTCCACCAATCTTAGTGTCGTCTGCAAACTTGCTAATCAGACCACCTATACTTTCCTCCAAATCATTAATGTATATCACAAACAACAGTGGTCCCAGCACGGATCCCTGTGGAACACCACTGGTCACACGTCTCCATTTTGAGAAACTCCCTTCCACTGCTACTCTCTGTCTCCTGTTGCCCAGCCAGTTCTTTATCCATCTAGCTAGTACACCTTGGACCCCAAGCGCCTTCACTTTCTCCATCAGCCTGCCATGGGGAACCTTATCAAACGCCTTACTGAAGTCCATGTATATGACATCGACAGCCCTTCCCTCATCCATCAACTTTGTCACCTCCTCAAAGAATTCTATTAAGTTGGTAAGACATGACCTTCCCTGCACAAAACCATGTTGCCTATCACTGATAAGCCCATTTTCTTCCAAATGGGAATAGATCCTATCCCTCAGTATCTTCTCCAGCAGCTTCCCTACCACTGACGTCAGGCTCACCGGTCTATAATTACCTGGATTATCCCTGCTACCCTTCTTAAACAAGGGGACAACATTAGCAATTCTCCAATCCTCCGGGACCTCACCCGTGTTTAAGGATGCTGCAAAGATATCTGTTAAGGCCCCAGCTATTTCCTCTCTCGCTTCCCTCAGTAACCTGGGATAGATCCCATCTGGACCTGGGGACTTGTCCACCTTAATGCCCTTTAGAATACCCAACACTTCCTCCCTCCTTATGCCGACTTGACCGAGAGTAATCAAACATCTGTTCCTAACCTCAACATCCGTCATGTCCCTCTCCTCGGTGAATACCGATGCAAAGTACTCGTTTAGAATCTCACCCATTTTCTCTGAGTCCAAGCATAACATTCCTCCTTTGTCCTTTAGTGGGCCAATCCTTTCTCTAGTTACCCTCTTTCTCCTTATATATGAATAAAAGGCTTTGGGATTTTCCTTAACCCTGTTTGCTAAAGATATTTCATGACCCCTTTTAGCCCTCTTAATTCCTCATTTCAGATTGGTCCTACATTCCTGATATTCTTTCAAAGCTTCGTCTTTCATCAGCCGCCTAGACCTTATGTATGCTTCCTTTTTCCTCTTAGCTAGTCTCACAATTTCACCTGTCATCCATGGTTCCCTAATCTTGCCATTTCTATCCCTCATTTTCACAGGAACATGTCTCTCCTGCACGCTAATCAACCTCTCTTTAAAAGCCTCCCACATATCACATGTGGATTTACCTTCAAACAGCTGCTCCCAATCTACATTTCCCAGCTCCTGCCGAATTTTGGTACAGATGGCCTTCCCCCAATTTAGCACTCTTCCTTTAGGACCACTCTCGTCTTTGTCCATGAGTATTTTAAAGCTTACGGAATTGTGATCACTATTCCCAAAGTAGTCCCCTACTGAAACTTCAACCACCTGGCCGGGCTCATTCCCGAACACCAGGTCCAGTATGGCCCCTTCCCGAGTTGGACTATTTACATACTGCTCTAGAAAACCCTCCTGGATGCTCCTTACAAATTCTGCTCCATCGAGACCTCTAACACTAAGTGAATCCCAGTCAATGTTGGGAAAATTAAAATCTCCTATCACCACCACCCTGTTGCTCCTACATCTTTCCATAATCTGTTTACATATTTGTACCTCTATCTCACGCTCGCTGTTGGGAGGCGTGTAGTGAAGCCCCAACATTGTTACCGCACCCTTCCTATTTCTGAGTTCTGTCCATGTTGCCTCACTGCTCGAGTCCTCCATAGTGCCCTCCTTCAGCACAGCTGTGATATCCTCTTTGACCAGTAATGCAACTCCTCCACCCCTTTTACCTCCCTCTCTATCCCGCCTGAAGCATCGATATCCTGGGATATTTAGTTGCCAATCATGCCCTTCCCTCAACCAAGTCTCAGTAATAGCAATAACATCATACTCCCAGGTACTAATCAAAGCCCTAAGTTTATCTGCCTTACCTACCACACTTCTTGCATTAAAACAAATGCACCTCAGACCACCAGTCCCTTTACATTCATCATCTGCTCCCTGCCTGCTCTTCCCCTTAGTCACACTCACACACCAGGAAACAGCCAATTCAATCCAGACCTCTATTCATACCAGCTGGAGTGCGACTGAGTCCCACACACACAGCAGGAAAGAGCCAATTCAATCCAGACCTCTATTCATACCAGCTGGAGTGCGACTGAGTCCCACACACACACCAGGAAACAGCCAATTCAATCCAGACCTCTATTCATACCAGCTGGAGTGCGACTGAGTCCCACTCACACAACAGGAAGGAGCCAATTCAATCCAGACCTCTATTCATACCAGCTGGAGTGCGACTGAGTCCCACTCACACACCAGGAAGGAGCCAATTCAATCCAGACCTCTATAATACCAGCTGGAGTGCGACTGAGTCCCACACACACAGCAGGAAAGGGACAGTTCATTCCAGGCCTCTATTTAACCAGTTGGAGTGGTCCTGAGCCCCACACAATCACACCAGAAAGAGCCAATTCAATCCAGGCCTCTGTTAATACCAGCTGGAATGGTACTGAGCCCCCTCACACACCAGGAAAGAGCAAATTCAATCCAGAACTCCAAGAAAAGCAGCTGGACTGGGACTGAACCCCATTCACTCACCCGGAAAGAGCGAATTCAGTCCAGACCTCTTTTAATCCCAGCTGGAGTGGTTCTGAGCCCCACTCACACACCAGGAAACGGCCAATTCAATCTAGGCCTCCATAAATACCAGCTGGAATGGAGTTAACCCCCACTCACACACCAGGAAAGCGCCAATTCAATCCAGACCTCAATTAATACCAGCAGGAATGGTTCTGAGTCCCACGCAGACACCAGAAAGAGCCAATACAATCCAGGCCTCTATTAATACTAGCTGGAGGGGTACTGAGTCCCAGTCACAAACCAGGAAAGTGCAGTTCATTCCAGGCCTCTATTAATACCATTTGGAGTGGTACTGAGACCCACTCACACACCAGAAAGAGGCAATTCAATCTGGGCCTCTATTAATACCAGCTGGAGTGGTTCTGAGTCCCACTCACACACCAGGAAAGAGCCAATTCTATCCAGACCTCTATTAATACCAGCTGGAGTGGTACAGATCCCCACTCACTCCCCAGGAAAGAACCAATTCAATCCAGACCTCTATTAATACCAGCTGGAGTGGTACAGAGTCTCACGCACACACCAGGAAAGAGTCAATTCCATCCAGACCTATATTAATACCAGCAGGATTGGTACTGAGCCCCACTCAGACACCAGAAAGAGCCAATACAATCCAGGCCGCTATCAATACCAGCTGGAGTGGTACTGAGTCTCACTCAAACACCAGGAAAGAGCCAATTCAATCCAAACCTCTGTTAATACCAGCTGGAGTGGTACTGAGTCTCACTCAAACACCAGGAAAGAGCCAATTCAATCCAAACCTCTGTTAATAACAGATGGGGTGGTACTGAGTCCCACTCACACACCAGGAATGAGCCAATTCAATACAGGCTTCTATTAATACCGGCTGGAGTGGTACTGAACCCCACTCACCCACCAGGAATGAGCCAATTCAATACAGGCCTCTATTAATACCAGCTGGAGTGGTACTGAACCCCACTCACCCACCAGGAATGAGCCAATTCAATACAGGCCTCTATTAATACCAGCTGGAGTGGTACTGAGCACCACTCACACTCCAGGAAAGAGCCAATTCATTCCAGGCATCTACTCATACCAGCTGGAGTGGTACTGAGCACCACTCACACAACAGAAGGAGCCAATTCATTCCAGGCCTCGTTTAATACCAGCTGGAATGGTACTGATTCTCACGGTCACACCAGGAAAGAGACAATTCCATCCAGACCTCTATTAATACCAGCAGGATGGTACTGAGCCCCCCTCAGGAACCAGCAGCAACCAATTCAATCCAGGCCGCTATTAATACCAGCTGGAGTGGTACTGAGTCCCACTCACACACCAAAAAGAGCCAATTCAATCCAGACCTCTTTTCATACCAGCTGGAGTGGTTCTGAGCCCCAATCACACACCCAGAAAGAGCCAATTCAATGCAGGCCTCTATTAGTAACATTTGGAGTGGGACAGAATCCCACTCACACACCAGGAAAGGGACAGTTCATTCCAAACATCAATCAATACCAGCTGGAGTGGTACTGAGCCGCCCCACTCACCCACCAGGAAAGAGCCAATTCAATCCAGACCTCTATTAATACCAGCTGGAGTGGTACTGAACCCCACTCACCCACCAGGAATGAGCCAATTCAATACAGGCCTCTATTAATACCAGCTGGAGTGGTACTGAGCCCCACTCACCCACCAGGAATGAGCCAATTCAATACAGGCCTCTATTAATACCAGCTGGAGTGGTACTGAGCCCCACTCACCCACCAGGAAAGAGCCAATTCAATCCAGACCTCTATTAATACCAGCTGGAGTGGTACTGAACCCCACTCACCCACCAGGAAAGAGCCAATTCAATCCAGACCTCTATTAATACCGGCTGGAGTGGTACTGAACCCCACTCACCCACCAGGAATGAGCCAATTCAATACAGGCCTCTATTAATACCAGCTGGAGTGGTACTGAACCCCACTCACCCACCAGGAATGAGCCAATTCAATACAGGCCTCTATTAATACCAGCTGGAGTGGTACTGAGCCCCACTCACCCACCAGGAAAGAGCCAATTCAATCCAGACCTCTATTAATACCAGCTGGAGTGGTACTGAGTCCCACTCACCCACCAGGAATGAGCCAATTCAATACAGGCCTCTATTAATACCGGCTGGAGTGGTACTGAGCCCCACTCACCCACCAGGAAAGAGCCAATTCAATCCAGACCTCTATTAATACCAGCTGGAGTGGTACTGAGCCCCACTCACCCACCAGGAAAGAGCCAATTCAATCCAGACCTCTATTAATACCAGCTGGAGTGGTACTGAGTCCCACTCACCCACCAGGAATGAGCCAATTCAATACAGGCTTCTATTAATACCGGCTGGAGTGGTACTGAGCCCCACTCACCCACCAGGAAAGAGCCAATTCAATCCAGACCTCTATTAATACCAGCTGGAGTGGTACTGAGTCCCACTCACCCACCAGGAATGAGCCAATTCAATACAGGCTTCTATTAATACCGGCTGGAGTGGTACTGAACCCCACTCACCCACCAGGAATGAGCCAATTCAATACAGGCCTCTATTAATACCGGCTGGAGTGGTACTGAACCCCACTCACCCACCAGGAATGAGCCAATTCAATACAGGCCTCTATTAATACCGGCTGGAGTGGTACTGAACCCCACTCACCCACCAGGAATGAGCCAATTCAATAAAGGCCTCTATTAATACCAGCTGGAGTGGTACTGAGTCCCACTCACACACCAGGAAAGAGCCAATTCAATACAGGCCACTATTAATACCGGCTGGAGTGGTACTGAACCCCACTCACCCACCAGGAATGAGCCAATTCTACCCAGACCACTAATCGAATTTAGAATTAGAACATTACAGCGCAGTACAGGCCCTTCGGCCCTCGATGTTGCGCCGACCTGTGAAACCATCTGACCTACACTATTCCATTTTCATCCATATGTCTATCCAATGACCACTTAAATGCCCTAAACGTTGGCGTATCTACTACTGCTGCAGGCAGGGCTTTCCACGCCCTTACTACTCTCTGAGTAAAGAAACTACCTCTCACATCTGTCCTATATCTATCACCCCTCAACTTGAAGCTATGTCCCCTCGTGTTTTCCATCACCATCCGAGGAAAAAGACTCTCACTATCCACCCTATCTAACCCTCTGATTATCTTATATGTCTCTATTAAGTCACCTCTCCTCCTCCTTCTCTCCAACGAAAACAACCTCAAGTCCCTCAGCCTTTCCTCGTAAGACCTTCCCTCCATACCAGGCAACATCCTAGTAAATCTCCTCTGCACCCTTTCCATAGCTTCCACATCCTTCCTATAATGCGGTGACCAGAACTGCATGCAATACTCCAGGTGCGGTCTCACCAGAGTTTTGTGCAGCTGCAGCATGACCTCGTGGCTCCGAAACTCGATCCCCCTACTAATAAAAGCTAACACACCATATGCCTTCTTAACAGCCCTATTAACCTGGGGAGCAACCTTCAGGAATTTATGCACATGGACACCAAGATCTCGCTGTTCATCTACACTCCCAAGAATCTTCCCATTAGCCCAGTACTCTGCATTCCTGTTACTCCTTCCAAAGTGAATCACCTCGCACTTTTCCGCATTAAACTCCATTTGCCATCTCTCAGCCCAGCACTGCAGCCTATCTATGTCCCTCTGTAACCTACAACATCCTTCGGCACTATCCACAACTCCACTGACCTTCGTGTCATCCGCAAATTTACTAACCCACCCTTCTACACCCTCTTCCAGGTCATTTATAAAAATGACAAACAGCAGTGGCCCCAAAACAGATCCTTGCGGTACACCACCAGTAACTAAACTCCAAGATGAACATTTGCCATCAACCACCACCCTCTGTCTTCTTTCAGCAAGCCAATTTCTGATCCAAATCTCTAAATCACCTTCAACCCCATACCTCCGTATTTTCTGCAATCGCCTACCGTGGGGAACCTTATCAAACGCCTTACTGAAATCCATATACACCACATCCACTGCTTTACCCTCATCCACCTGTTTGGTCACCTTCTCGAAAAACTCAATAAGGTTTGTGAGGCACGACCTACCTGTCACAAAACCGTGCTGACTATCTCTAATGAACTTATTCTTTTCAAGATGATTATAAATCCTGTCTCTTATAACCTTTTCCAACATTTTACCCACAACCGAAGTAAGGCTCACAGGTCTATAATTACCAGGGCTGTCTCTACTCCCCTTCTTGAACAAGGGGACAACATTTGCTATCCTCCAGTCTTCCGGCACTATTCCTGTCGACAATGACGACATAAAGATCAAGGACAAAGGCTCTGCAATCTCCTCCCTGGCTTCCCTGAGAATCCTAGGATAAATCCCATCTGGCCCAGGGGACTTATCTATTTTCACACTTTCCAAAATTGATAACACCTCCTCCTTGTGAACCTCAATCCCATTTAGCCTAGTAGTCTGTATCTCAGTATTCTCCTCAACAACATTTTCATTCTCTACTGTAAATACTGACGCAAAATATTCATTTAACACTTCCCCTATCTCCTCTGATTCCACGCACAACTTCCCACTACTATCCTTGATTGGCCCTAACCTAACTCTAGTCATTCTTTTATTCCTGATATACCTATAGAAAGCCTTAAGGTTTTCCCTGATCCTATCCGCCAATGACTTCTCATGTCCTCTCCTTGCTCTTCTTAGCTCTCCCTTTAGATCCTTCCTGGCTAGCTTGTAACTCTCAAGCGCCCTAACTGAGCCTTCACCTCTCATCCTAACATCAGCCTTCTTCTTCCTCTTGATAAGCACTTCAACTTCTTCAGTAAACCACGGCTCCCTCGCTCGACAACTTCCTCCCTGCCTGACAGGTACATACTTATCAAGGACAGGCATTAGCTGCTCCTTGAATAAGCTCCACATTTCGTTTGTGCCCATCCCCTGCAGTTTCCTTCCCCATCCTACGCATCCTAAATCTGGCCTAATCGCATCATAATTTCCTTTCCCCCAGCTATAATTCTTGCCCTGCGGTATATACCTGTCCCTGCCCATCGCTAAGGTAAACCTAACCGAATTGTGATCACTATCACCAAAGTGCTCACCTACATCTAAATCTAACACCTGGCCGGGTTCTTTACCCAATACCAAATCCAATGTGGCATCGCCCCTGGTTGGCCTCTCTACATACTGTGTCAGAAAACCCTCCTGCACACACTGGACAAAAACAGACCCATCTAAAGTACTTAATAACAGCTGGAGTGGTACTGAGTCCCACTCACACACCAGGAAATAGCCAATTCAATCCAGACTTGTGGCGAAGGGGAGTTGGAGTGCGGAGTGGAGAGTGGGGGAAGGCACTGGGGGAGGGGAGTGGGGGATGGGATAGGAGGGGAGTGGGGAGGGGAGTGGGGGAGCGAAGTGGGAAGAGGAGTGGAGAGGGGAGTGGAGGTGAGAGGGGAGGGGAGTGTGTGAGGGGTGAGGAATAGGGGAAATGGAAGTGGAGTGGGGGTGGGGAGGGGAGTGGAGGGGAGAGGTCGAGGTGAGTGGAGGAGGGGTGAGGGATAGGGGAGTGAAAAGTGGAGTGATGAAAGGAGTGGGGGAGGGGTGTACGGGAGTGGAGATTGGGGGACGAGAGTGGAGAGTGGGAAGTGGTGGAATTGAGTCGGGAGTGGGGAGTGGGGGAGAAGAGTGGAGAGGAAGCGTAGTGGGGAGGAGAGAGGAGGCAAGTGTGGGAGGGGAGGGGAGAGGAGGCGTAGTGGGGGAGGAGAGAGGAGGCAAGTGTGGGAGGGGAGGGGAGAGGAGGCGAGTGGGAGAGGGGAGGGGAGAGGAGGCGTGTGGGGGAGGGGAGGGGAGAGGAGGCGTAGTGGGGGAGGAGAGAGGAGGCAAGTGTGGGAGGGGAGGGGAGAGGAGGCGAGTGGGAGAGGGGAGGGGAGAGGAGGCGTGTGGGGGAGGGGAGGGGAGAGGAGGCGTAGTGGGGGGGAGAGAGGAGGCAAGTGTGGGAGGGGAGGGGAGAGGAGGCGAGTGGGAGAGGGGAGGGGAGAGGAGGCGTGTGGGGGAGGGGAGGGGAGAGGAGGCAAGTGGGGGAGGGGAGGGGAGAGTTGTGGAGTGGGAGGAGAGAGGGGGTGTGGTAGGGCTTTGGGGGAGGGGTGTGGGACATGCGGGAGGTCAGTTGGGAGTGGAAGAGTGGAGGAGGGGAGTGGGGAGGGGAGTGGGGGAGGGTAGTGGAGGTTGGGGGTAGGGGTAGGGAGGCAGAAGAGGAGTGGGGAGGTGCTGTGGAGTGTAGGAGGGGGTGTTGCGTGAGGGGGAAGGGGAGGGAAGGGTTGATGGGACTGGGGGAAAGGTGTGGGGGAAGGGATTGGGGATGGGGCGTGAGGGAGGGGGAGGGCAGAGCAGAAGGGGCACGGGGGAGGGAGAGTGGGGGAGGGTGAGTGGGATTGGGGGAGGGTAGTGGGGAGTGAGAGGGAGTGTGAGGGGAGAGGGTGGTGAGTGGGCGGTAAAGGGGACGGGAGAGAGGAGTAGGAACTAGAGTGGAGGATGCGAGTGAGGGAGGAGAGTGGGGAGTGTGGGAGGGGAGTGCAGGGGGTTCGGGAGGGGAGTAGGGGAGGGGACTGGGCAGGGGAGGGTGAGGGGAGCAGGGAGAGGAATGTGCAAGGTGGCAGTGAGAGTGGAGTGGGAAATGGGAGTGAGTTGGCAGTGTTGGTTAGGGGACGGAAGAGGGGTGTGGGGAAGGGAGGGGAGGTGGTAGGGCAGTGGAGAAGGGATGTGGGGAAGGGGACTCGTGGAGGGTAACGGGGTAGGTGGATGGTAGTGGGGGAGGCGAGTGGCGGAGGGAAATGGGGTTAGCCAATGAGGAGTAGGGTAGGTGAGTGGTGGAGGGGATTGGGGAGGGGGAGAAGGGGAGAGGGAAGGGAGTGGGGGAATAGAGTGGGGAAGGGGAGGGGGAAGGGCAGGGAGGGGGATGGGAGTGGTAGAGGGGGAGCAGGAAGGGAATAAGGGAGGGAAGTGGGGTGGGGTGCAGGGAACAGGGAGGGGAGTTGGGGAGTGGGGGTGCAAAGTTAGGGGAGTGGGGGAGGGTGAGTGGGGCAGGGGGAGGGTTGTGGGGAGGGAGAGGGGATGTGAGGGGGAGAGGGTGGTGAGTGAAAGGGTGTACGGGAGGGGAGAGAGGAGTGAGGAGTGGAGTGGCGGATGGGAGTGAGGCAGGAGAGTAGTGGAGTGAGGGAGGGAGTGAGGAATGGGGTCTTGGAGTGGGGGAGTGGAGTGAGGATGTGAGTGGAGGAGGGGGATGTGAGAACTTAAGGGGAGTGATGCAGGGGAAGGGGAGTGGGGATAGGGGGAGTGGGGAGGGGTAGGGAATGGGAGACGGGAGTGTGTGCAGAGTGTGGTGGGGAGGGGGAGGGAGGGGAGTGGAGTGAGGAAAGGAGGGGAGTGGACAGGGCAGTGGAGAAGGGGACTCGCGGAGGGTAGTGGGGGAGGTGTGCGGTAGTGGGGGAGGGTAGTGGGTAAGGGTACTGGGGGAGGGTAGTGAAAGATGGGACTGGCGGAGAGGAGTGGGGGAGGCCGATGAGAAGTAGGGGGTGGGTGTTGTGGAAGGGATTGGGGAGGGGGTAAGGCGGAAGGGGGAAGGGGAGATGGAAGGGAGTGGGGGAATAGAGTGGGGAGGGAGGGGGAAGGGCGGGGAGGGGGATGGGAGTGATAGAGGGGGAGCAGGAAGGGAATAAAGGAGGGCAGTGGGATGGAGTGCAGGGAACAGGGAGGGGAGTTAGGGGAGTGGGGGAGAGTGAGTGCGGCAGAGGGAGGGTTGTGGGGAGGGAGAGGGGATGTGAGGGGGAGAGAGAGGGTATGTGAGGGGGAGAGTGTGGTAAGTGAAGGGGTGTAGGGGAGGTTAGAGAGGAGTGGGGAGTGCAGTGGCGGATGGGAGTGAGCGAGGAAAGTGGTGGAGTGGGGGATGGGTGGGGAATGGGGGCTTGGAGTGGGGGAGGTGGAGGGGGAAGGGGAGTTTGGGAATGGAGTGGGGAGGGGGATGTGGGACGGGAAGGGCAGGGGAGGGGAGAGTGGTAGGGTAGGGGGAGTAGGGGAGTGGGGAGGGGGAGGGAAGTGGGAGATGCAGGTGAGTGTGCAGCGTGCGGTGCGGGAGGGGAGAGGGGAGTGGAGTGGGGAAAGGAGGTGAGTGGACAGGGCAGTGGGGAAGGGGACTCGAGGAGGGTAGTGGGGGAGGGCAGTGAAAGATGGGAGTGGCGGAGGGGAGTGGCGGAAGCCGATGAGAAGTAGGGGGTGGGTGTTGTGTAGGGGATTGGGGAGGGGGAAGGGGGAAGGGGAGAGGGAAGGGAGTGGGGGAATAGAGTGGGCATGTTGAGGGGGAAGGGCGTGGTGGTGTGGGGTGGGGGAGGGGGAGGGGAAGGGAATGGGGAGGGTAGTGGGGGAGGGGGAGGGGAGTGGAGAGGGGAGTGGGGGAGGGGAGTTGAGGGGGAGGGGGTGTTGGGGAGGAGAGTGGAGGGGTAAGTGGGAGGTTGTTGGGGAGGAGAGGGGAGGGGGTAGGTGATGGGGTATTGGGGAGGAGAGGGGAAAGGGACTGGGGTGGGGGAAGGGAATGGGGGAGGGGAGTGGGGGAGGGGAGTGGAGAGGGCAATGGGAGAGGGGAGGTGGAGGTGAGTGAGGAGGATGAGGGGAGTGAATGTGTGAATTGGGGAAGTGGAAAGGGGGAGCGGAGTCATGAGGGGCGTGGGGAAGGGAGGGAAGTGGTTAGATAGGTGTTGAAGGGGGTGAGGGAGGGAAGTGGGGGACGGGAGTGGGGGAGTGGAGTGGGAGAGGGTGCGTGGTCTTGGGGGAGTGCGAGTGGTATTGGGGGAGGGTGCGTGGGATTGGGGGAAGGTGAGTGGGATTGGGGGGAGGGGAGTGGGATTGGGGGAGGGTGAGTGGAATTGGGAGAGGGTGGTGGGGAGTGGCGTTGAGGATGTGAGTGAGGGAGTAGGGGGTGTGGCAGGGGGGTGGGGGATGGAGATGTGGCAAGGATATTAGGAGGGGAGTGAGAGAGCAAAGATGGGAGAGATGGAGAGGAGTGGGGGAGCGCAGAGTTGGGGGTTAGGGGAGGGGATTGGGGAGGGGAGCGGGGGAGGGGAGTGGGGGAGGGGTTGAGGTGTTGGGCAGGAGAGGAGGGTGAGGAGGGGAGTGTGGGAGGGGTTGGGGTAGGGAGTGTGGCAAGTCGGGGAGGAGTGGTGGGATTGGCAGAAGAGTGGGGGAGGGGAGTGGGGGAGGGGAGTGGGGGAGGGGAGTGGGAGAGGTGTGTTGGGGAGGGGCGTGAGGGAGGGGTTGGGGTGGTAAGGGTTGGGGTGGGAGGGGAGTGAGGGAGGGGAGTGGGGAGAGGAGTGAGGGAGGGGTCGGAGAGGGAAGGGAGTGGGGGAATGGAGTGGGGAAGAGGAGGGGAGTTTGGGGGGTGGGGGAGGGGAGTGGGAGTGGATTGGGGTGGGGAGGGTTCTGCTGGAGGGGTGTGCGGGAGAGGAGTGGGTGAGGTGAGGGAGTGGGGGAGGGGAATGGGAGACGGGACTGGGTGAGAGAAGTGGGAGTTAGGGAGGGACTAGGAAAGGGGAATGGGGGCAGGCGAGTGGGAAAATTGGAGTGAGTGTGTGAGGTGGGGTAGGGGAAAGGAGGGGAGTTGGGAAGGGGTGCGGGAGGGAAGGGCGGTGGGAGATGTGGGAGAGGAAGCGGAGTGGAGTAGGGGGCTGTGAGGGGAGGGAGATGTGAGAGGTGAAGGGAGTCGCGGAGGGGAGGGCAATGGGGGCAGCGGGTGTGGAGGAGGAAAGTGGGGGAGGGGATTGAGGGATGGGAGATGAGTGGGAAGATGAGTGGGGAGGGAAATGGGGGAGGGGAGTGGGCGAGTGGAGGGGTGGGGAGAGGATGGGGAGAGGAGTGGGGGAGAGGAGTGGGGAAGAGGAGTGGGGGAGAGAAGTGGGGAGAGGAGGGGTGGGGAGTGAGTGAATGGAGCGGGTGGGATAGTAAATTGGGTTAAGGAGGGGGAAGAGAGTTGGGGAGAGGTGTTGGAGAGGGTGAGTGCGGAGGGCAGTGGACTGAGGAGGGGAATGTACGAGGGCAATGGAGGAGGGGCGTGGGGGAAGTGAGAGTGGGGAGGGAAATGGGAGGGGAGTGGGGAGTGGGGTAGGTGAGTGGGGGAGAGTAGTGGGGGAGGGGAGCTCTTGGGGGAGGGGAGAGGCTGGGGGAGCGGTTTGAGGAAGGGGAGTGGGGGAGGGGAGTAGGGAGGAGTGGGGGAGGGGAGTGGGGGCGGAGTGGGGGAGGGGAGTGGGGGGAGGGGACTGGGGACAGGAGTGAGGGGAGGGGTTGGGGAGGGAGGGAAGAGGGGGAATAGAGTGGGCAGAGGGACGTTAGGGGATTGCAGTGCGGAGTTAGCAGAGTGGGTGAGGGGATTTGGAGTTGGGAGTGGGAGGAGTGGGGGAGGAGTGCGGGGGTAGTGGGGGAGGGTTGGAGGAGGGAAGTGTGGGAGGAGTGGGTGAGAAGTGGGGGAGGGGTGGGCGAAGGGAGTGGGGGGAGGGGTTTGGGGACAGGAGTGAGAGGAGGGGTTGGGGAGTGAGGGGAGTGGAGTGGGGAGAGGGTAGTTAGGGGAATGGAGGAGGGGATTTGCAGTTGGGAGTGTGAGGGGAGTGGAGGGGAGGGGGTGGGGAGGCATGTGGGGAAGGGGCAGGGATGTGGGGAGGGAGAGGTGGAATGAGGATGTCGGGGAACGAGAGTGGGTTAGGGTTAGGGTGAGTGCGGGACGGGAGTGGGGGAGGGGAGTGTGGGGAGAGTTGGGGAGGGCAGAGTGGGAGGGGAGGGGGAGGGGAGTGGGGGGCGGTAGTGGAGGATGGGAGTGGGGAGTGGAGTGGGGTGGAGGAGGACGGGAGTAGGGGAGGGGTGTTTGGAAGTGGGGCGGGGTAATGGTAGGGGAGGGAGAGAAGTGGGAGATGGGAGGAAGTGGAGCGGGGAGGGGAGGGAGGGGATTGGGGGAGGGGGACAGGAGAGCGGGGAGTGGGTAGGGCTTAGGGGCACGGGAGTGGGGGTGAGGTGGGGTTGGGAGGGTAGTGAGGGAGGGGATTTGGTGCAGGGTGTTGGGGGGAGGTAGAGGGGCAGGGGTATGGGCGAGGGGAGCGGGAGAGGGGCGGGGGTGAAGGTGAGTCGGCAGAGGAGTTGGGAGGGGTGTTTGGCAGGGGAGGTGGAGGTGTGGGGAGTGGGGAAGGGGAGTGGGGGACGAGGGACGGGAGAGAAGGGAGTGGGGGAGGGGAGTTGACCGAGTGGGGTGGGTAGTGGCGGAGGGTAGTGGAGCAAGGTAGTGGGGGAGAGGGTTTTGAGGGTAGGGCAGATGGAGGGGAGTGGCGGATGGGTGTGTGTGAGAGGGAGTGTGGGAGTGGAAGTGGGGGATGTGAGAGGGAGAGCAGTGTGGAGGGAGACCAGGTCTGAGGGGGAGAGGATGCAAACAAGGGGTGTAGGGGAGCGAAGTGAGTGGGGGACTGGAGTGGACGATAGGAGTGAGAGAGGGGAGTGGGATGTGGGAGGGGAAAGGGGAGTGGGGACCGGGGACGAGTGGGGGAGGGGTGCGTTGAGGGGAATGGCAGAATGAGAGGGGAGGTGAGTGGGGAATGCGGAAGTAGAGTGGAGGATGGGGAGTGGGGAAATAGGAGAGGGGAAGGGAAGGGTGTGTAATGGTGAGGGGGAGGGGAGTGTTAGGGGGAGGGGAGTGTGAGGGGAGGGAGAGGGTAGTGTGGAAGGAAGTTGGGGAGGGGAGTGGGGGATGGGGAGGGGGAGTGTGGCAGAGAGTGGGGAGGGGAGTTTGAGAGGAGAGTGGGGGAGGGCAATGGTCAGAAAGGAGGGGGAAAGTGGGAGGAGGAGTGTGGAAGAAGGAGAGAGTGCGAGATTGGCGGAGGGGAGAGTGGAAGGGAGTGGGGGAAGGGAGTGGGGGAGAGGGTAGGGGAATGAAGAGGGGGCGGGAAGGGGAGGGGAATGAAGAGGGGGAGGGAGGGAAATGTGGGGGGAATGAAGAGGGGGAGGGAGGGGAAGGTGGAGGGGAAATAAGAGGGGGAGGGAGGGGGTGGTGGAGGGGAATGAAGAGGGGGAGGGGAGGTGGAGGGGAATGAAGGGGGCGGGAGGGGGTGGTGGAAGGGAATGCAGAGGGGCAGGGAGGTAGAGGTGGAGGGGAATGAAGAGGGGGAGGGGGTGGAGGGCAATGAAGAGGGGGAGGGAGGGGGAGGTGGAGGAGAATGAAGAGGGGGAGGGATGGGGTGGTGGAGGGTAATGAAGAGGGGGAGGGTGGGGAGGTGGAGAGGAATGGAGGGAGGGGGAGTTGGAATGGAATGAATAGGGGGTGTGAGGGGGTGGTGGAGGGGAATGAAGAGGGGGAGGGAGGGTGTGGTGGAGGGGAATGAAGAGAGGGAGGGAGGGGTGGTGGGGGGGAATGAAGAGGGGAGGGAGGGGTTGGTGGAGGAGAAAGAAGAGGGGGAGGTGGGGGTGGTGGAGGAGAATGAAGAGGGGGAGGGAGGGGCAGGTGGAGGGGAATGAAGAGAGGGAGGGAGGGGTGGTGGAGGGGAATGAAGAGGGGGAGGGAGGGGTTGGTGGAGGAGAAAGAAGAGGGGGAGGGAGGGGGTGGTGGAGGAGAATGAAGAGGGGAGCGAAGGGCAGGTGGAGGGGAATGAAGAGGGGGAGGGAGGGGGAGGTGGAGGGGAATGAAGAGGGGAGGGAGGGGGTGGTGGAGGGGAATGAAGAGGGGGAGGGAGGGGAGGTGGAGAGGAATGGAGGGAGGGGGAGTTGGAATGGAATGAATAGGGGGAGTGAGGGTGTGGTGGAGGGGAATGAAGAGGGGGAGGGAGGGTGTGGTGGAGGGGAATGAAGAGAGGGAGGGAGGGGTGGTGGGGGGGAATGAAGAGGGGGAGGGAGGGGTTGGTGGAGGAGAAAGAAGAGGGGGAGGTGGGAGTGGTGGAGGAGAATGAAGAGGGGGAGGGAGGGGCAGGTGGAGGGGAATGAAGGGGGGAGAGAGGGGGAGGTGGAGGGGAATGAAGAGGGGGAGGGAGGGGAGGTGGAGAGGAATGGAGGGAGGGGGAGGTGGAGTGGAATGAATGGGGGAGTGAGGGGGTGGTGGAGGTGAATAAAGAGGGGGAGGGAGGGGTGGTAGATGGGAATGAAGAGGGGGAGAGAGGGGGTATGGAGGAGAAAGAGGAGGGTGTGGGATGGGGTGATGGATGATAATGAAGATGTGGAGGGAGGGGTGGTGGAGGGGAATGAAGAGGGGGAGGGAGGGAGTGGTGGAAGGTAATGAAGAGGGGGAGGGAGGGGGAGGTGGAGGGGAATGAAGAGGGGGAGGGTGGGGGAGGTGGATGGGAATGAAGAGGGGGAGGGAGGGGGAGGTGGAGGGGAATGAAGAGAGGGAGGGAGGGGTTGGTGGAGGAGAATGAAGAGGGGGAGGGAGGGGGTACGGAGGAGAAGGAAGAGGGTGTGGGAGGGGGTGATGGATGATAATGAAGAGGTGGAGGGAGGGGGTGGTGGAGGGGAATGAAGAGGTGGAGGGAGGGGGTGGTGGAGGGTAATGAAGTTGGGGAGGGAGGGGGAGGTGGAGGGGAATGAAGAGGTGGAGGGAGGGGGTGGTGGAGGGTAATGAAGAGTGGGAGGGAGGGGGAGGTGGAGGGGAATGAAGAGGGGGAGGGAGGGGATGGTGGTAGGTAATGAAGAGGAGGAGGGTGGGGGAGGTAGATGGGAATGAAGAGTGGGAGGGAGGGGGTGGTGGAGGGTAATGAAGTTGGGGAGGGAGGGGGAGGTAGATGGGAATGATGAGGGGGAGGGAGCGGGAGGTGGAGGGGAATGAAGAGGGGGAGGGAGGGGGTGGTGGAGGGGAATGAAGAGGGGGAGGGAGGGGTTGGAGGAATTGAATGAGGTTGGGGCCGGAGGGGCTGGTGGAGGGGAATGAAGATGGGGGAGGGGGTGGTGGATGGGAATGACGAGTGGGAGGTAGCGGTGGTGGAGAGGAATGAAGAGGGGGAGGGAGGGGGAGGTGGAGGGAATGAAGAGGGGCAGGGAGCGGGAGGTGGGCAATGAAGAGGGGGAGGGAGGGGGTGGTGGGGAATGAATAAGTGGAGGGAGGGGGTGGTGGAGGGGAATGAAGAGGGGGAGGGAGGGGGAGGTGGGGAATGAAGAGCGGGAGGGAGAGGGTGGTGGGGAATGAAGAGGGGGAGGGAAGATGTGGTGGAGGGGAATGAAGAGGGGGAGGGAGGGTTTGGAGGATGGGCATGAAGATGGGGAGGGAGGGGCTGGTGGATGGGAATGACGAGGGGATGGAGGCGGTGGTGGAGGGGAATGAAGAGGGGGAGGGAGGTGGTGGTGGATGGGATAGAAGATGGGGAGGGAGGGGGTGATGGAGGTGAATGAACATGGGATTGGAGGGGTAGGTGGATGCAAATGAAGTGGGGGAGGGAGGGGGTGGTGGATGGGAATGAAGATGCGGAGGGAGGGGGTGGTGGAGGGGAATGAAGAGTGGGAGGGAGGGGGAGGTGGAGGGGAATGAAGAGGGGGAGGGAGAGGGTGGTGGAGGGCAATGGAGAGGGGGAGGGATGCGGTGGTGGAGTGGAATGGAGAGGGTGAGGGAGGGGGTGGTGGAGTGTGGTAGCGGAGTGGGTGATGGGTTTGGGGTAGGGGTGTGGGGTAGGGGTGTGGGGTAGGGGTGTTGTGGAGCGGAGTGCGGTCTGGGAAGTGGGGGAGGGTAGTGGGGGATGGCAGTGTAAGGTGGGAGTGTGGTAGAGACGGGCAGTGAGGACGTGAATGTAAGCGGGGTGGGGTAGGGGTGTGGGAGAGGGGAGTGGGGGAGTGGGGTAGGTTAGTGTGAGAGGGGAGTTGGGGAGTGGGGGAGGGGAATGGGGAGGCGAGTGAGGGAGGGCAGCAGGGGAGGGTAGTGGGTGAGGGGAGTGGGGGAGGGGAGTGGGGGTGGGTTTGAGGGAGGGGAATTGTGGAAGGGGGTTGTCGAGGGGGTGGGGTAGGGGAGTGGGGTATGGGAGTTGTTGAGGGGACTGGGGGAGATGAGTTATCGTGCGGGGTTGGGGAGCGGAGTTGGGGAGGGGAGTTAGGGAGGGGAGTTGGGGAGGGGAGTGGGGAAGGGGAGTGAGGTAGGGGAGTGGGGTAGGGGAGTGAGGTAGGGGAGTGCGGTAGGGGAGTGAGGTAGGGGAATGTAGGAGGGCAGTTGGGGAGGGGAGTGGGGGATGGGAGTGGGGGAGGGTAGTTGGTTAAGTGTGTGGGTTAGGGGAGTGGGGGAGGGGATTGAGGTAGGGTTATGGGGAGGGGATTGAGGTAGTGGATTGGGGGAGGGGAGTGGGGTGGGGTAGTGGGGTAGGGGAGTGGTGGAGTGGGGTGGGGTAGTGTGGTAGGGGAGTGGTGGAGTGGAGTGGGGTGGGGTAGTGGGGTGGGGTAGTGGGTTAGGAGAGTGGAGATGGGGAGTGGGGGTGCAGAGTGGTGTCAGGGAGAGTGGTAGGGGTGGGCTCTAAGGAGGTGGAGGGAAGGGGAGTGTGGAGGGGAGTTGGGGAGGGGAGTTGGAGAGGGAAGTGGGGTAGGGTAGTGGTGTGAGGAGTGATGTAGTGGAGTGGGGGAGGGGAGTGGGGGAGGGAAGTGGGGTGTTGGAGTGGCTGAGGGGAGTGGCGGATGGGAGTGGATGAGGGGAGTCGGGGAGGGGAGGGCAGTGAGGAGGTGGAGGAAAGGGGGGTGAGGCAGGGCAGTGGGGTTGGGGAGAGCAGTGAGGATTTGGCGGGAAGGGGAGTGGGGAGGGTAATGGGGAGGGGAGTGGGGGAAGGATGTGTGATAGGTCAGTGGAGTAGGGGATTGGGTAGGGGTGTGGGGTAGGCGAGTGGGGTAGGGGAGTGGGGGTGGGGAATGGGGGAGGGGAGTAAGGGAGGGGAGTGAGGTAGATGTATGGGAGAGGGGATAGAGGGAGTGGAATGGGGGAAGGGATTGGGGGAAGGGAGTGGGGTAGGGTCGTGGGGGCTGTAACTGGTGGAGTGGAGTGAGGTAGGGCAGTTTGAGACGGGAGTGGAGTGGGGGTGTGGGGTAGGGGAGGGCAGTGAGCAGGTGGAGGGAAAGGGAGTGACGTGGGGAGTGAGAGAGGCGGTGGCGTAGGGGAGCTGGGTAGGGGAGGGCAGTGAGGAAGAGAATGAAGGGGAGTGGGGGAGGGAAGTGAGTTAGGGGAGTGGGGTAGGGGAGTGGGAAAGTGCAGTGGGAAAGGGGAGTGGGTAGGGGAGCGCAGTGAGGAGGTGGAGAGAAGGGGAGTGGGGGAGGGTATTGGGGTCGGAGTGTTGGGAAGCGGAGTTGGGTAGGGGTGTGTGTTACCGGTGTGGTGTCAGGGAGTGGGGTAGGGGAGTGTAGTAGCAGAGTGGGGTAGGGTCGTAGGGGAGTGAGTGGGGTAGGGGTGTGGGGGAGGCATGTGGGGTCGTGGAGTGGGGTAGGGGAGTTGTGGAGGGGCGTGCGGAAGGGGAGTGGGGGAGTGGAGCAGGGTAGGGAAGTGGGGTAGGGGAGTGGGGAAGGGTAGTGGGGGATGGGAGTGTGGTAGGGGAGGGCAGTGAAGAGGTGCTGGGAAGCGGAGAGGTGGACGGGAGTGGGGGGAGGGGAGTGGGGGAGGGGGTGGGGTAGGGTAGTGATTTAGGGGATTGGGGCAGGGGAGCGCAGTGAGGAGGTGGAGGGAAGGGGAGTGGGGGAGTAGAGTGGGGGAGGCGTCTGGGGTAGGGGAGTTGGGTAGTGGAGGGAAGAGAGGAGGTATGGGAAGGGGAGTGGGGGAGGGGTGTGGGGTAGGAGAGTTGGGGTGCGGAGTGGGGTCGGGGAGTGGTGTCGGGGATTTGGGTGGGGGAGTGGAGGAGCAGAGTGGCGGAGGGGAGTGTGGTATGGGTGTGGTAACGGGGGTTGGATAAGGGAGTCGGGTAGGGGAGTTGTGAAGGGGAGTGCGGTAGGTGAGTGAAGGAGCGTGGTGGGGGATAGGTGTGTGGTAGGGGAGGGAAGTGAGGAGGTGCAGGGAATCGGAGTGGTGGACGGGAGGGGAGTGGGGGAGGGGGTGGGGTAGGGGAGTGGGGGAGGGGAGTGGGGGAGGGGAGTGCGGTAGGGGTTTTGGCGTAGGGGATTTGGGGAAGGGAGTGGGGGAGGGGAGTGGGGGAGGGGAGTGGGGGAGGGGAGTGCGGGAGGGGAGTGGGGGAGGGGAGTGGGGAGGGGAGTGGGGAGGGGTGTGGGGGAGGTTAGGGTGATGGGGAGTGAGGGAGCGGAGTGGGGGAGGGGAGAGAGGGAGGGGAGTGGGGGAGGGGAGTGAGGAAGGGGAGTTGAGGAGGGGAGTGGGGGAGAGGGGTGGAGTAGGGCAGTGGGGTATGGGATTAGGTGAGGGGAGCGGGCGAGGAAAGCTGGGGAGGGGGGTGGGGTAGGGGTGTGGGTAGCGGAGTGGGGGAGGGGAGTTGAGGCAGGGAGTGAGGTGAGGAGTGGGGGTGGGGTGTTGTGGTGGAGGGGAGTGGTGGAGGGGAGTGGGGGAGGGGAGTGGGAACCTGGGAGTGGGGAAGGGGAGTGGGGAGGGGAGTGGGGGAGGGTTGTGGGGGGGAATGGGGAATGGGAGTTGGGAGGGGAGTGGGGGAGGGGAGTGGGGGAGGGGAGTGGGGGAGGGGTGTGGGGGAGGGGAGTTGAGGAGGGGAGTTGAGGCAGGGGAGTTGATGCGTGGAGAGGAGTGTGGGAGAGGAGTGGGGAGAGGAGTGGGGGAGAGGAGTGGGGTAGAGGAGTGGGGGAGGGGATTAGGGGACGGCGTGGGGGACGGGCGTGGGGGAGTGGGGTCGGGTTGTGGGGTCGGGGTGAAGGTCGGGGTGTGGGGTCGGGGAGTGGTGGAGTGGAGTGGGGTGGGGTAGTGGGGTGGGGTAATGGGTTAGGAGAGTGGAGATGGGGAGTGGGGGTGCAGAGTGGTGTCAGGGAGAGTGGTAGGGGTGGGCTCTAAGGAGGTGGAGGGAAGGGGAGTGCGGAGGGGAGTTGGGGAGGGGAGTTGGAGAGGGAAGTGGGGTAGGGGAGTGGGGTGGGGAGTGTTGTAGGGGAGTGGGGGAGGGGAGTGGGGAAGGAAGTGGGGTGTTGGAGTGGCTGAGGAGAGTGGCGGATGGGAGTGGATGAGGGGAGTCGGGGAGGGGAGGGCAGTGAGGAGGTGGAGGAAAGGGGAGTGAGGCAGGGCAGTGGGGTTGGGGAGAGCAGTGAGGATTTGGCGGGAAGGGGAGTGGGGAGGGTAATGGGAGGGGAGTGGGGGAAGGGTGTGTGATAGGTCAGTGGAGTAGGGGAGTGGGATAGGGGTGTGGGGTAGGGGTGTGGGGTAGGGGAGTGGGGTAGGGGAGTGGGGTAGGGGAGTGGGGGTGGGGAATGGGGAGGGGAGTGGGGGAGGGGAGTGAGGTAGATGTATGGGAGAGGGGATAGAGGGAGTGGAATGGGGGAAGGGATTGGGGGAATGGAGTGGGGTAGGGTCGTGGGGGCGGTAACTGGTGGAGTGGAGTGAGGTAGGGCAGTTTGAGACGGGAGTGGAGTGGGGGTGTGGGGTAGGGGAGGGCAGTGAGCAGGTGGAGGGAAGGGGAGTGACGTGGGGAGTGAGAGAGGCGGTGGCGTAGGGGAGCTGGGTAGGGGAGGGCAGTGAGGAAGAGAATGAAGGGGAGTGGGGGAGGGAAGTGAGTTAGGGGAGTGGGGTAGGGGAGTGGGAAAGTGCAGTGGGAAAGGGGAGTGGGTAGGGGAGTGCAGTGAGGAGGTGGAGAGAAGGGGAGTGGGGGAGGGTATTGGGGTCGGAGTGTTGGGAAGCGGAGTTGGGTAGGGGTGTGGGGGAGGCATGTCGGTTCGTGGAGTGGGGTAGGGGAGTTGTGGAGGGGAGAGCGGAAGGGGAGTGGGGGAGTGGAGCAGGGTAGGGAAGTGGGGTAGGGGAGTGTGGAAGGGTAGTGGGGGATGGGAGTGTGGTAGGGGAGGGCAGTGAAGAGGTGCTGGGAAGCGGAGAGGTGGACGGGAGTGGGGGGAGGGGAGTGGGGGAGGGGGTGGGGTATGGAAGTGGGGAAGGGGAGTCGGGTAGTGGAGTTGGGTAGGGGAGTGATTTAGGGGATTGGGGCAGGGGAGCGCAATGAGGAGGTGGAGGGAAGAGAGGAGGTATGGGAAGGGGAGTGGGGGAGGGGTGTGGGGTAGGAGAGTTGGGGTCCGGAGTGGGGTCGGGGAGTGGTGTCGGGGATTGGGGTGGGGGAGTGGGGGAGCTGAGTGGCGGAGGGGAGTGTGGTATGGGTGTGGTAACGGGGGTTGGATAAGGGAGTCGGGTAGGGGAGTTGTGAAGGGGAGTGCGATAGGTGAGTGAGGGAGCGTGGTGGGGATAGGTGTGTGGTAGGGGAGGGAAGTGAGGAGGTGCAGGGAATCGGAGTGGTGGACGGGAGGGGAGTGGGGGAGGGGGTGGGGTAGGGGAGTGGGGGAGGAGAGTGGGGGAGACGAGTGGGGGAGGCGAGTGGGGGAGGCGAGTGTGGGGAGGGGAGTGGGGGAGGGGAGTGCGGTAGGGGTTTTGGCATAGGGGATTTGGGGAAGGGAGTGCGGGAGGGGAATGGGGGAGGGGAGTGCGGGAGGGGAGTTGTGGAGGGTTGTTGTGCAGGGGAGAGCAGTAGGCGAGTGGGGGAGGGGATTTGGGGGAGGGGATTTGGGGTCGGGGATTTGGGGTGGGGGATTTGGGGTTGGGGATTTGGGGGAGGGGAGTGAGGAGGGGAGTGGGGGAGGGGAGTGGGGGAGGGGAGTGGGGGAGGTGAGTGTGGGAGAGGAGTGGGGGAGTGGAGTGGGATAGGGAAGTTGGCTAGCTGAGTGAGGGAGCGTAGTGGGGGATAGGTGTGTGGTAGGGGAGGGCAGTGAGGTGGTGCAGGGAATCGGAGTGGTGGACGGGAGGAGAGTGGGGGAGGGGGTGGGGTAGGGGAGTGGGGGAAGCGAGTGGGGGAGGCGAGTGGGGGAGGGGAGGGGGAGGGGTGTGCGGTAGTGGTTTTGGGGTAGGGGATTTGGGGAGGGGAGGGGAATGATGAGGGGAGTGGGGGAGGGGAGTGGGGGAGGGGAGAGTGGAGGGGTGTGGGGGAGGTTAGTGTGGTAGGGGAGTGTGGTAGGGGAGTGGGGAGGGGAGTGGTGGAGGGGAGTGGGGGAGGGGAGTTGAGGAGGAGAGTTGGGGAGGGTAGAGGTTTAGGGGGTGAGGGAGGGGAGTGGGGGAGGGGAGTGAGGGAGGGGAGTTGGGGAGGGGAGTGAGGAAGGGGAGTTGAGGAGAAGGAGTGGAGTAGGGGGGTGGAGTAGGGGAGTGGGATATGGGAATATGTGATGGGAGTGGGGGAGGAGAGTTGGGGAGGGGAGTGGGTAGGGGTGTGGAGTAGGGGAGAGGGGGAGGGGAATTGAGGCAGGGAGTGAGGTGAGGAGTGGGGGAGGGGTGCTGTGGTGGAGGGGAGTGGGGGAGGGGAGTGGGGGAGGGGAGTGGGGGAGGGGAGTGGGAACCTGGGAGTGGGGGAGGGGAGTGGGGTAGGGGAGTGGGGGAGGGTTGTGCGGTAGGGGAATGGGAGTGGGGAGGGGAGTGGGGGAGGGGAGTGGGGGAGGGGAGTGGGAGAGGGGTGTGTGGGAGGGGAGTGGAGAGGGGAGTGGGGGAGGGGAGTGGGGAGGGGCGTGATGCAGGGGAGTTGAGGAGGGGAGTTGAGGCAGGGGGGTTGAGGAGGGGAGTTGAGGCAGGGGAGTTGAGGCGGGCAGGGGAGTATGGGAGAGGAGTGGGGGAGAGGAGTGGGGCAGAGGAGTGGGGGAGAGGTGTGCGGAGAGGAGAGGGGAGGAGAGTGGGGTAGAGGTGTGGGGGAGGGGATTAGGGGAGGGCGTGGGGGACGGGCATGGGGGAGTGGGGTCGGGTTGTGGGGATCAGGTTGTGCGGTCGGGGAGTGAGGTTCTGGGAGTGGGGTCGGGGAGTGGGCTCGGGGAGTGAGGGAGGGGAGCGCACTGAGGAGGTGGAGGGAAGGGGTGTGGGGGTGTGGAGTGGGAGAGGTGTCTGGGATAGGGGAGTTGGGTAGTGGAGGGCAGTGAGGAGGTGGAGGGAAGGGGAGCGGGGAGGAGTGTAGTGTAGGAGAGTTGGGGAGCGGAGTGGGGTAGGGGAGTGAGGTAGGGGAGTGGGGTAGGGGCGTGGTGCCGGGGAGTTTGGTAGGGGAGTGGGAGAGCGTAGTTGGGGAGCGGAGTGGGGGAGGGGAGTGTGGTAGGGGAGTGTGGTAAGGGAGTGTGGTGGGGGAGTTGTGACGGGGGTTTGGGTGAGGGAGTCGGGTAGGGGAGTCGAGTCGGGGAGTTGTGGAGGGGGTTTGTGGAGGGGAGAGCAGTAGGCGAGTGGGGGAGGGGATTTGGGGTGGGGATTTGGGGTAGGGGATTTGGGGTAGGGGATTTGGGGGAGGGAATTTGGGGGAGGGGAGTGGGGGAGGGGAGTGGGGGAGGGGAGTGGGGGAGAGGAGTGGGGGAGAGTAGTGGGGGAAAGGAGTGGGGGAGTGGATTGGGGGAGGGGTGTTGCGGAGAGGAGAGGGGAGAAGAGTGGGGTAGAGGAGTGGGGGAGGGGATTAGGGGAGGGGCGTGGGGGGAGGAGATTAGGGGAGGGGCGTGGGGGAGGGGGTACGGGGAGTGGGGCCGGGGAGAGGGGTCGGGGAGAGGGGTGGGGGAGTCGGGTCGGGGAGTGAGGGAGGGGAGCGCACTGAGGAGGTGGAGGGAAGGGGAGTGGGGGAGTGGAGTGGGAGAGGTGTCTGGGGTAGGGGAGTTGGGTAGTGGAGGGCAGTGAGGAGGTGGAGGGAAGGGGAGCGGGGAGGAGTGTGGGGTAGGAGAGTTGGGGAGCGGAGTAGGGTAGGGGTGTAGAGTAGGGGAGTGGGGTAGGGGAGTGGGGAAGGGGTGTGATGCCGGGGAGTTTGGTAGCGGAGTGGGAGAGCGGAGTGGGGGAGCGGAGTGGGGGAGGGGAGTGTGGTAGGGGAGTGTGGTAGGGGAGTGTGGTAGGGGTGTGGTGACGTGGGTTTGGGTAGGGGAGTCGGGTAGGAGAGTTGTGGAGGGGGTTTTGTGGAGGGGAGAGCAGTAGGCGAGTGGGGGAGGGGATTTGGGGTAGGGGATTTGGGGTAGGGGATTTGGGGGAGGGGATTTGGGGTAGGGGAGTAGGGGAGGGGAGTGAGGGAGGGGACTGGGGGAGAGGAGTGGGGGAGTGGAGTGGGGTAGGGAAGTGGGGTAGGTGAGTGAGGGAGCGTAGTGGGGGATAGGTGTGTGGTCGGGGAGGGCAGTGAGGTGGTGCAGGGAATCGGAGTGGTGGACGGGAGGGGACTGGGGGAGGGGGTGGGGGAGGGGAGTGGGGGAGGCGAGTGGGGGAGGCGAGTTGGGGAGCCGAGTGGGGGAGGGGAGTGGGGGAGGGGAGTGCGGTAGGGGTTTTGGGGTAGGGGATTTGCAGAGGGGAGTGGGGGAGGGGAGTGGGGGAGGGGAGTGATGAGGGGAGTGGGGGAGGGGAGTGGGGGAGGGGAGTGGGGAGGGGTGTGAGGAGGGGTGTTGGGGAGGTTAGTGTGGTAGGGGAGTGGGGGAGGGGAGTGGGGGCGGGGAGTATGGGAGGAGGGTTGGGGAGGGTAGAGGGTTAGGGCAGTGAGGGAGGGGAGTGGGGGTGGGGAGTGAGGGAGGGGAGTGGGGGAGGGGAGTGAGGAAGGGGAGTTGAGGAGGGGAGTGGGGGAGGGGTGGTGGAGTAGGGGAGTGGGGTATGGGATTAGGTGAGGGGAGTGGGGAGGAGAGTTGGGGAGGGGAGTGGGGTAGGGGTGTGGAGTAGGGGGGTGGGGGAGGGGAGTTGAGGCAGGGAGTGAGGTGAGGAGTTTGGGAGGGGTGTTGTGGTGGAGTGGAGTGGGGGAGGGGAGTGGGGGAGGGGAGTGGGAACCTGGGAGTGGGGGAGGGGAGTGGGGGAGGGGAGTGGGGGAGGGTTGTGGGGGAGAGGAACGGGGAATGAGAGTGTGGAGGGGAGTGGGGGAGGGGAGTGGGGGAGGGGTGTGGGGAGAGGAGTGGGGAGGGGAGTGGGGAGGGGAGTGGGGAGGTGCGTGATGCAGGGGAGTTGAGGAGGGGAGTTGAGGCAGGGGAGTTGAGGCAGGGAGGGGAGTGTGGGAGAGGAGTGGGGGAGAGGAGTGGGGCAGAGGAGTGGGGGAGGGGTGTTGTGGAGAGGAGAGGGGAGGAGAGTGGGGTAGAGGAGAGGGGGAGGGGATTAGGGGAGGGCGTGGGGGACGGGCGTGGGGGAGTGGGGTCGGGTAGTTGTGTCGGGGAGTGGGGTCGGGGAGTGGGGACAGGGAGTGAGGGAGGGGAGCGCAGTGAGGAGGTGGAGGGAAGGGGAGTGGGGGAGTGGAGTGGGAGATGTGTCTGGGGTAGGGGAGTTGGGTAGTGGAGGGCAGTGAGGAGGTGAAGGGAAGGGGAGCGGGGAGGAGTGTGGGGTAGGAGAGTTGGGGAGCAGAGTGGGGTAGGAGAGTGGGGTAGGGGAGTGGGGTAGGGGTGTGGTGACGTGGGTTTGGGTAGGGGAGTCGGGTAGGGGAGTTGTGGAGGGGGATTTGTGGAGGGGAGAGCAGTAGGCGAGTGGGGGAGGGGATTTGGGGTAGGGGATTTGGGGTAGGGGATTTGGGGGAGGGGATTTGGGGTAGGGGAGTGGGGGAGGGGAGTGGGGGAGGGGACTGGGGGAGAGGAGTGCGGGAGTGGAGCGGGGTAGGGAAGTGGGGTAGGTGAGTGAGGGAGCGTAGTGGGGGATAGGTGTGTGGTAGGGGAGTGTGGTAGGGGAGTGTGGTGGGGGCTTGGGTAGGGGAGTCGGGTAGGGGTGTCGGGTCGGGGACTTGAGTCGGGGAGAGGGGTTGGGGAGTGAGGGAGGGGAGTTGATGAGGGGAGTGGTGACGGTGGGTTGGGTAGGGGAGTCAGGTAAGGGAGTTGTGGAGGGGGGTTGTGGAGGGGAGAGCAGTAGGCGAGTGGGGGAGGGGATTTGGGGGAGGGGATTTGGGGGAGGGGATTTGGGGGAGGGGAGTGGGGGAGGGGACTGTGGGAGAGGAGTGGGGGAGAGGAGTGGGGGAGGGGTGTTGCGGAGAGGAGAGGGGAGAAGATTGGGGTAGAGGAGTGGGGGAGGGGATTAAGGGAGGGGCGTGGGGGAGGGGATTAGGGGAGGGGCGTGGGGGAGGGGGGTCGGGGAGTGGGGTCTGGGAGTGGGGTCAGGGTTTGGGTCGGGGAGTGGGGTCGGGGAGAAGGGTCGGGGAGAGGGGTCGGGGAGAGGGGTAGGGGAGTGAGGGAGGGGAGTTGATGAGGGGAGTGGTGACGGGCGGTTGGGTAGGGGAGTCAGGTAAGGGACTTGTGGAGGGGGGTTGTGGAGGGGAGAGCAGTAGGCGAGTGGGGGAGGGGATTTGGGGTAGGGGATTTGGGGGAGAGGATTTGGGGGAGGGGATTTGGAGAGGGCAGTGGTGGAGGGGAGTGGGGGAGGGGAGTGGGGCGGAGTGTGTTGGTGGTTAGTGTGGGAGGGGAGTGGGGGAGAGGAGTGGGGGAGGGGAATGAAGAGGGGAGAGGTGGTGCGGAGTGGGGGAGTGGAGTGGGGGTGTGGAGTGGGGGAGTGGTTTGGGGAGGGGAGAGGGGAAGGGGAGTGGGGGAGGGGAATGGGGGAGGGGTGTTGCGGAGAGGAGAGGTGAGGAGAGTGGGGTAGAGGAGAGGGGAGGAGAGTGGGGTAGAGGAGTGGGGGGAGTGCATTAGGGGAGGGGATTAGGGGAGGGGCATGGGGTTGGGGTAGAGGAGTGGGGGAGTGGGATTGGGGAGTGGGATGGGGAGTGGGGAGTGGGGTAGGGTGAGTGGGGCCGGGTGAGTGGGGTCGGGTGAGTGGGTCGGTGAGTGGGTCTGGGAGTGGGGTCTGGGAGTGGGGTCAGGGAGTGGGGTCAGGGAGTGGGGTCGGGGAGTGGAGTAGGGATGTGGGTTAGGGGAGTGGGGACAGGGAGTGGGGTCAAGGAGTGGGGTCGGGGAGTGCAGTAGGGATGTGGGTTAGGGGAGTGGGGGAGGGGAGTGTGGTAGGGGAGTGGGGGAGGGGAGTGGGGGAGGGGTGTGTGGTAGGGGTGTGGTGACGGGGGTTGGGTAGAGGAGTCGGGTAAGGGAGTTGTGGAGGGGACAGCGGTATGCGAGTGGAGTGGGGGAGGGGATTTGGTGGAGGGGATTTGGGGTACGGAATTTTGGGTAGGGGAGTGGGGCAGGGGAGTGGGGGAGGGGAATGGGGGAGGAGTGTGCGGAGGAGTGTGGGGAGGAGTGTGGGGGAGGTTAGTGTGGGAGGTTAGTGTGGGAGGGGAGTGGGGGAGGGGAGTGGGGGAGGGGAGTGGGGGAGGGGAGTTGGGGAGGGTAGTGGGTTAGGGAAATTGGGGAGGGTAGTGGGTTAGGGGAGTGAGGGAGGGGAGTAGGGGAGGGGAGTTAGGGAGGGGAGTTGAGGAGGGGTGTGAGGGAGTGGAGTGGAGTAGGGGAGTGGAGTGTGGTAGGGGGTGTGCTGACGCGGGGTTGGGTAGGGGAGTCGGGTGGGAGAGTTGTGGAAGGGAGTGCGGTATGCGGGTGTAGTGGGGAGGGGATTTGGGGGAGGGGATTTGGGGGAAGTGATTTGGGGTAGGGGACCTGGGGTAGGGGAGTGGGGGAGGACTTTGGGGAGGAGTGTGTGGAGGAGTGTGGGGAGGAGTGTGGGGGAGGTTAGTGTGGGAGGTTAGTGTGGGAGGGGAGTGGGGGAGGGGAGTGGGGGAGGGGAGTGGGGGAGGGGAGTTGGGGAGGGGAGTTGGGGAGGGTAGTGGGTTAGGGAAATGGGGGAGGGTAGTGGGTTAGGGGAGTGAGGGAGGGGAGTAGGGGAGGGGAGTTAGGGAGGGGAGTTGAGGAGGGGTGTGAGGGAGTGGAGTGGAGTAGGGGAGTGGTGTCGGGGAGTGGAGTAGGGGAGTGGGGCAGGGGAGTGGGGTAGGGGGAGTGGTGTAGGGGAGTGGGGTAGGGGAGTGGATGAGGGGAGTGGGGGAGGAGAGTGGGGGAGGGGAGAGGGGGAGGGGAGTGGGGGAGGGGAGTGGGGGAGGGGAGTGGGGGAGGGGAGTGGAGGATGGGAGTGCGGTAGGGGAATTGGGGCAGGGGATTTGGGAGAGGGGAGTGTGGTAGGGGATTTGGTGTAGGGGATTTGGGGGAGGGGAGTGGGGGAGGGGATCTGGGGGAGGGGAGTGAGGGCGGGGAGTGGGGGAGGAGAGTGGGGGAGTGGAGTGGGGGAGGGGTGTTGCAGAGAGGAATGGGGGAGGAGAGTGGGGTAGAGGAGTGGGGGAGGGGATTATTGGAGGGGCATGGGGGTGGGGAGTGGGGTTGGGGTGTGGGGGTGGGGAGTGGGGTCGGGTGAGTGGTGTCGGGTGAGTGGTGTCGGGTGAGTGGGGTCGGGTGAGTGGGGTCCGGTGTGTGGGGTCCGGTGAGTGGGGTCGGGTGAGTGGGGTCGGGTGAGTGGGGTCAGGGTGTGGGGTCAGGGAGTGGGGTCGGAGAGTGGGGTCGGGGAGTGGGATAGGGGAGTGGGGGAGGGGAGTGTGGTAGGGGTGTGGTGACGGGGAGTTGGGCAGGGGAGTCGGGTAAGGGAGTTGTGGAGGGGAGTGCGGTATACGAGTGGAGTGGGGGAGGGGAATTGGGGGAGGGGATTTGTGGGAGGGCATTTGGGGGTAGGGATTTGGGGTCGGGGATTTGGTGGAGGGGATTTGTGATAGGGGATTTGGGGTAGGGGACTGGGGGAAGACTGTGGGGAGGAGTGTGGGGAGGAGTGTGGGGAGGAGTGTGTGGGAGGGGAGTGTGGGAGGGGAGTGGGGGAGAGGAGTGGGGAGGGGTGTTGCGGAGAGGAGAGGGGAGGAGAGTGGGGTAGAGGAGTGTAGTAGGTGAGTGTGGTCGGGGAGTGTGGTAGGGAAGTGGTGACGGAGGGTTGGGTAGGGGAGTCGGGTTAGGGAGTTGTGGAGGGGGTTTGTGGAGGGGAGAGCAGTAGGCGAGTGGGGGAGGGGATTTGGGGTATGGGATTTGGGGTATGGGATTTGGGGGAGGGGATTTGGGGGAGGGGATTTGGGGAGGGGAGTGGGGGAGGGGAGTGTGGGAGGGGAGAGGGGGTGTGGAGTGGGGGAGTGGTTTGGGGAGGGGAGATGGGGAGGGGAGTGTGGAAGGGGAATTGGGGAGGGGTGTTTCGGAGAGAAGAGGTGAGGAGAGTGGGTTAGAGGAGAGGTGAGGAGAGAGGGGTAGAGGAGTGGGGGAGGGGATTAGGAGAGGGGATTAGGGGAGGGGCATGGTCGTGGGGAGTGGGGTTGGGGAGTGGGTTTGGGAAGTGGGATGAGGAGTGGGGAGTGGGGTAGGGTGAGTGGGGTCGGGTGAGTGGTGTCGGGTGAGTGGGGTCGGGTGAGTGAGGTCAGCTGAGTGGGGTCGTGTGAGTGGGGTCGGGGAGTGGGGTCGGGGAGTGGGGTCAGGGAGTGGGGGAGCGGAGTGGGGGAGGGGAGTGTGGTAGGGGTGTGGTGACGGGGGGTTGGGTAGGGGAGTCGGGTAGGGGAGTTGTGGAGGGGATTGGGGGAGGGGATTTGGGGTAGGGGATTTGGGGTAGGGGAATTGGGGTACGGAATGTGGGGTACGGAATTTGGGGTACGGAATTTGGGGTACGGAATTTGGTGTAGGGGAGTGGGGGAGGGGAGTGGGGGAGGGGAGTGGGGGAGGAGTGTGCGGAGGAGTGTGGGGAGGAGTGTGGAGGAGTTTAGTGTGGGAGGGGAGAGGGGGAGGGGACTGGGGGAGGGGAGTGTGGTAGGGGGTGTGGAGACGGACGGTTGCGTAGGGGAGTCGGGTAGGAGAGTTGTGGAGGGGAGTGCGGTATGCGGGTGGAGTGGCGGAGGGTATTTGGGGGAGGGGATTTGGGGGAGGGGATTTGGGGGAAGGGATTTGGGGTAGGGGACCTGGGGTAGGGGAGTGGGGGAGGACTTTGGGGAGGAGAGTGGGGAGGAGTGTGGGGAGGAGTGTGGGGGAGGTTAGTGTGGGAGGTTAGTGTGGGAGGTTAGTGTGGGAGGGGAGTGGGGGAGTGGAGTGGGGGAGGGGAGTGGGGGAGGGGAGTTGGGGAGGGTAGTGGGTTAGGGAAATGGGGGAGGGTAGTGGGTTAGGGGAGTGAGGGAGGGGAGTTTGGGAGGGGCGTTAGGGGGGGAGTTAGGGACGGGAGTTGAGGTGGGATGTGGGGGATTGGAGTAGAGTAGGGGAGTGGAGTTCAGAGTGGAGTAGGGGAGTGGAGAAGGGGAGTGGGGTCTGGGAGTGGGGTAGGGGAGTGGGATAGGGGAGTGGGGGAGGGGAGTGGGGAGGCGAGTGGGGGAGGAGAGTGTGGTAGGGGTGTAGTGACGGGGGGTTGGGTAGGGGAGTCGGGTAGGGGAGTTGTGGAGGGGAGTGCGGTTTATAGTGGAGTGGGGGAGGGGATTTGGGGGAGGGGATTTGGGGGAGGGGATTTGGGGTAGGGGATTTGGGGTAGGGGATTTGGGGTACGGAATTTGGGGTACGGAATTTGGGGGAGGGGAGTGGGGGAGGGGAGTGGGGGAGGGGAGTGGGGGAGGTTAGTGTAGGAGGGGAGTGGGAGAGCGGAGTGGGGGAGGGGAGTGTGGTAGGGGGTGTGGTGACGGGGGGTTGGGTAGGGGAGTCGGGTAGGGGAGTTGTGGAGGGCAGTGCGGTATGCGGGTGGAGTGGGGGAGGTTATTTGGGGGAGGGGATTTGGGGGAGTGGATTTGGGGGAAGGGATTTGGGGTAGGGGACTTGGGGTAGGGGAGTGGGGGAGGACTTTGGGGAGGAGTGTGGGGAGGAGTGTGGGGGAGGTTAGTGTGGGGGAGGTTAGTGTGGGGGAGGTTATTGTGGGAGGTCAGTGTGGGAGGGGAGTGGGGAGGGGAGTGGGGGAGGGGAGTTGGGGAGGGTAGTTGGTTAGGGAAATGGGGGAGGGTAGTGGGTTAGGGGAGTAAGGGAGGGGAGTTGGGGAGGGGTGTTAGGGAGGGGAGTTAGGGAGGGGAGTTGAGAATGGGTGTGGGGGGGAAGAGTGGTGTAGGGGAGTGTAGTGCAGTGTGTAGTAGGGGAGTGGAGTAGGGGAGTGGTGTCTGGGAGTGGGGGAGGGAATTGGGGAGGGGAGTGGGGGAGGGGAGTGGGGGAGGGGAGTGAGGGAGGGGAGTTGGGGAGGGGAGTTAGGGAGGGGTATTAGGGAGGGGAGTTGGGGAGGGTGTGGGGGAGTGGAGTGGAGTAAGGGAGGGGAGTTGATGAGGGATGTGGGGGAGTGGAGTGGAGTAGGGGAGTGGAGTGAAGTGTGGAGTAGGGGAGTGGAGTAGGGGAGTGGTGTCTGGGAGTGGGGTAGCGGAGAGGGGTAGGGGAGTGGGGGAGGAGAGTGGGGGAGGGGAGTGTGGTAGGGGTGTAGTGACGGGGGGTTGGGTAGGGGAGTCGGGTAAAGGAGTTGTGGAGGGGAGTGCTGTATGCGAGTGGAGTGGGGGAGGGGATTTGGGGTAGGGGATTTGGGGTAGGGGATTTGGGGTAGAGGATTTGGGGTACGGGATTTGGGGGAGGGGAGTGGGGGAGGGGAGTGGGGGAGGGGAGTGGGGGAGGAGTGTGGGGAGGAGTGTGGGGAGGAGTGTGGGGGAGGTTAGTGTGGGAGGTTAGTGTGGGAGGGGAGTGGGGGAGGGGAGTTGGGGCGGGGAGTTGGGGAGGGTAGTGGATTAGGGAAATGGGGGAGGGTAGTGGGTTAGGGGAGGGAGGGAGGGGAGTTGGGGAGGGGTGTTAGGGTGGGGAGTTAGGGAGGGGAGTTGAGGAGGGGTGTGTAGAGTGGAGTAGGGGAGTGGAGTAGGGGTGTGGGTTAGGGGAGTGGGGTAGGGGAGTGGGGGAGGGGAGTGTGGTAGGGGGTGTGGTGACGGGGGGTTGGGTAGGGGCGTCGGGTAGGGGAGTTGTGGAGGGGAGTGCGGTATGCGGGTGGAGTGGGGGAGGGTATTTGTGGGAGGGGATTTGGGGGAGGGGATTTGGGGGAAGGGATTTGGGGAAGGGATTTGGGTTTGGGGACCTGGGGTAGGGGCGTGGATGAGGACTTTGGGGAGGAGTGTGTGTAGGAGTGTGGGGAGTAGTGTGGGGGAGGTTAGTGTGGGGGAGGTTAGTGTGGGAGGTCAGTGTGGGAGGGGAGTGGGGAGGGTAGTGGGGGAGGGGAGTTGGGGAGGGTAGTGGGTTAGAGAAATGGGGGAGGGTGGTGGGTTAGGGGAGTAAGGGAGGGGAGTTGGGGAGGGGTGTTAGGGAGGGGAGTTAGGGAGGGGAGTTGAGGATGGGTGTGGGGGAGAGGAGTGGAGTAGGGGAGTGGAGTGCACAGTGAAGTAGGGTAGTGGAGTAGGGGAGTGCCGTCTGGGAGTGGGGTAGGGGAGTGGGGTAGGGGAGTTGGGGAGGGGAGTGGGGGAGGGGAGTGTGGTAGGGGTGTATTGACGGGGGGTTGGGTAGGGGAGTCGGGTAGGTCAGTTGTGGAGGGGAGTGCGGTGTGCGAGTGGAGTGGGGGAGGGGATTTGGGGGAGGGGATTTGGGGTAGGGGATTTGGGGTAGGGGATTTGGGGTACGGAATTTGGGGTACGGAATTTGGGGGAGGGGAGTGGGGGAGGGCAGTGGGGGAGGGTAGTGGGGGAGGAGTGTGCGGAGGAGTGTGGGGAGGAGTGTGGGGGAGGTTAGTGTGGGAGGGGGTGGGGGAGCGGAGTGGGGGAGGGGAGTGTGGTAGGGGGTGTGGTGACGGGGGTTGGGTAGGGGAGTCGGGTAGGGGAGTTGTGGAGGGGAGTGCGCTATACGGGTGGAGTGGGGGAGGTTATTTGTGGAAGGGGATTTGGGGGAGTGGATTTGGGGGAAGGGATTTGGGGTCGGGGAATTGGGGTTGGGGATTGGGGAGGACTTTGGGGAGGAGTGTGGGGAGGAGTGTGGGGAGGAGTGTGGGGGAGGTTAGTGTGGGAGGTTAGTGTGGGAGGTTAGTGTGGGAGGGGAGTGGGGGAGGGGATGGAGGGAGGGGAGTTGGGGAGGGGTGTTAGGGAGGGGAGTTAGGGAGGGGAGTTGAGGATAGGTGTGGGGGAGAGGAGTGGAGTAGGGGAGTGGAGTGCAGAGTGGAGTTGTGGAGTGGAGTTGGGAAGTGGGGTCTGGGAGAGGGGTAGGGGAGTTGGGTAGGGAGTGGGGGAGGGGAGTGGGGGAGGGGAGTGTGGTAGGGGTGTATTGACGGGGGGTTGGGTAGGGGAGTCGGGTCGGGGAGTTGTGGAGGGGAGTGCGGTTAGCGAGTGGAGTGTGGGAGGGGATTTGGGGGAGGGGATTTGGTGTAGGGGATTTGGGGTACAGAATTTGGGGTACGGAATTTGGGGGAGGGCAGTGGGGGAGGGGAGTGGGGGAGGAGTGTGCGGAGGAGTGTGGGGAGGAGTGTGGGGGAGGTTAGTGTGTGAGGGGAGAGGGGGAGCGGGGTGGGGGAGCGGGGTGGGGGAGGGGAGTGTGGTACGGGGTGTGGGAAAGGGGGGAGGGGAGTGGGGGAGGGGAGTGGGGGAGGGGTGTTGCAGAGAGGAGATGTTGAGGAGAGTGGGGTAGAGGTGTGGGGGAAGGGATTAGGGGAGCGGCATGGGTGTGAGGAGTGGGGTTGGGGGGTGGGGGTGGGGAGTGTGATCGGGTTAGTGGGGTCGGGTGAGTGGGGTCGGGTGATTGCGGTCATGGAGTGGGGTCGTCGTGTGCGGTCGGGGAGTGGGGTCGGGGAGTGGGGTCGGGGAGTGGGGTAGGGGTGTGGGGTATGGGAGTCGGGTAGCGGAGTGGGGGAGGGGAGTGTGGTAGGGGTGTGGTGACGGGGGGTTGGGTAGGGGAGTCGGGTCGGGGAGTTGTGGAGGGGAGTGCGGTAGGCGAGTGGAGTGTGGGAGGGGATTTGGGGTAGGGGATTTGGGGTAGGGGATTTGGGGTACAGAATTTGGGGTACGGAATTTGGGGGAGGGGAGTGGGGGAGGGCAGTGGGGGAGGGGAGTGGGGGAGGAGTGTGCGGAGGAGTGTGGGGAGGAGTGTGGGGGACGTTAGTGTGGGAGGGGAGGGGGTGCGGGGTGGGGGTGCGGGGTGGGGGAGGGGAGTGTGGTAGGGGGTGTGGGGACGGGGGGAGGGGAGTGGGGGAAGGGAGTGGGGGAGGGGTGTTGCAGGGAGGAGAGGTGAGGAGAGTGGGGTAGAGGTGTGGGGGAGGGGACTAGGGGAGGGGCATGGGAGTGGAGAGTGAGGTTGGGGTGTGGGGGTGGGGAGTGTGATCGGGTGAGTGGGGTCGGGTGAGTGGGGTCGGGTGAGTGCGGTCATGGAGTGGGGTCGTGGAGTGCGGTCGGGGAGTGGGGTCGGGGAGTGGGGTAGGGGTGTGGGGTATGGGAGTCGGGTAGCGGAATGGGGGAGGGGAGAGTGCTGGGGGAGTTGTGGAGGGGAGTGCGGTATGTGAATGGAGTGGGGGCGGGGATTTGGGGGAGGGGATTTGGGGAGGGGATTTGGGGTAGGGGATTTGTGGAAGGGGATTTGGGTTAGGGGAGTGGGGGAGGGGTGTGGAGGAGGGTAGTGGGGAGGACTGTGTGGAGGAGTGTGGGGAGGTAAGTGTGGGGGAGGTTAGTGGGGGAGGGGAGTGTGGTAGGGGTGTGTTGACGGGGGGCTGGTTCGGGGAGTCGTGTAGGGGAGTTGTGGAGGGGACTGCGGTATGCGAGTGGAGTGGGGGAGGGGATTTGGGGGAGGGGATTTGGGGGAGGGGATTTGGGGGTAGGGATTTGGTGTAGGGGATTTGGGGTAGGGGAGCCGGGGAGGACAGTGGGGAGGAATGTGGGGGAGGTTAGGGTGGGAGGGGAGTGGGGGAGTGGGGGAGGGGAGTGGGGGAGGGGAGTGGGGGAGAAGTGTTGGAGAGGGTAGTGGGTTAGGGGAGTGAGGGAGGGGAGTTGAGGAGGGGTGTGGGGGAGTGGAGCGCTGTAGGGGAGTGGAGTAGGGGAGTGGTGTATTGGAGTGGGGTAGGGGATTAGATGAGGGGAGTGGGGGAGGAGAGTTTGGGAGGAGAGTGGGGAGGAGAGTGGAGGAGGAGAGTGGGGGAGGGGAGTGGGGGAGGGGAGTGCGGGATGGGAGTGGGGTAGGTGAGTGGGGGTGTGGAGTGGGGGTGTTGAGTGGGGGTGGGGAGTGGGGGAGGAGAGTGGGGGTGGGGAGGGGGGAGTGGAGTGGGGGAATGGAGTGGGGGAGTGGAGTGGGGGAGTGGAGTGGGGCAGTGGAGTGGGAGAGGGTAGTGGGGGAGGGTAGTTGGGGAGGGTAGTGGGGGATGGGAGTGGGGGATGGGAGTGCGGTAGGGGAATTGGGGCAGGGGATTTGGGGGAGGGGAGTGTGGGAGGGGAGTGTGGTGGGGGTTTTGGTGGAGGGCAGTGGGGAGGGGAGTGGGGGAGGGGAGTGGGAGTGGGGAGTAGGGGAGGGGTGTGGGGAGGAGTGTGGGGAAGAGTGCGTGGTAGGGGAGTTGAGTGGGGGAGGGGAGTTGGGGAGGGGAGTGGTGGAGGGGAGTGGGGAAGGGGAGTTAGGGGAGTTGAGGAGGGGTGTGGTGGAGGAGAGTTTAGGAAGGGAGTGGGGGAGGGGAGTGGGGGAGGGGAGTGGTGGAGGGGGGTGCGGGAGGGGAGTGTGGGGTGGGGGAGTTGAGGCAGGGAGTGGGGCGAGGTGTGGGGGAGGGGTGTTGCCTCGAGGAGAGGGTTGGAGAGTGGGGTCGAGGTGTGGAGGAGGGGAGTTGGGGAGGTGCGTGGGGGAGGCGAGTGGGGTTTGGGTAGTCAGGGAATGGATTGAGGGACAGGGAGTGGGTTAGGGGAGTGGTGTAGGTGAGTGGGGGTGGGGAGAGGTTATGGGAGTTTTGGAGGGGAGTGGGGTAGGGGAGTGGTGGGGCTAGTGGGGGAGCAGAGTGCTGTAGGGGATTGGAGTAGGGGAGGACTGTCAGAGATGGAGGGAAGGGGAGTTGGGGAAGGGAGTTGTGGAGGGGCGTGGGGTAGGCCATAGCGGTAGGGTAGTGGGCGAGGGGTGTGGGGGAGGGGGAGGGGGGAGGGGAGTGGGCGAGGGGAGTGGGCGAGTGGGGAAGGGGTGTGGGGATGGGTGTGGGGGAGGGGAGTGGGGGAGGGGCGTCTGGTAGGGGAGTTTGGGAGGGAAGTGCGGTGGGGTAGTGGGGTAGGGGAGTGGAGGAGGGGGTGGGGGTGCAGAGTGGTGTCGGGGAGTGTGGTAGGGGTGGGCTGAAAGGAGGTGGAGGGAAGGGGAGTGGGGAGGGGATTTGGGTAGTGGGGCAGTGAGGAGATGGAGGGAAGGGGGTTGGAGAGGGGAATGGGGGAGGGGAGTGGGGGAGGGGTGTGTGTTATGTGAGTGGGGTAGGGGAGTGGGGGAGTGGAGTGAGGTAGGGGTATGGGGAGGCGAGTGGGGGAAGGGAGTGGGGAGGGGAGTGGGGCAAGGTAGTGGGGGCGGTAACTGGGTGAGTGGAGTGAGGTAGGGCAGTGGGGGCGGGGAGTGGGTAGGGGAGGTGTGGAGTGGGGGAGGAGAGTAGTGGCGGGGAGTGAGGGAGGGCAGTGCGTTAGTGGAGTTGGGGTGCGTAGTTTGTATGGGAGTGAGTGATGGGTGTTGGGGAGGTGAGTGGGGGAGTGGGGTGAGGGAGGGGATTGGGGACAGGGAGTGGGTTAGTGGAGTGGTGTAGGTGAGTGGTGTGGGGAGAGGGTACAGGAGTGCTGTAGGGGAGTGGAGTAGGGGAGGGATGGAAGGAGGTGGAGGGAAGGACAGTTGGGGAGGGGAGTTGGGGAGGGGCGTGGTGTAGGGCATTGTGGTAGGGGAGTTGGGGAGGGGTGGATCGTGGGGGATGGGAGTTGGGGAGGACAGTTGGGGAGCAGAGTGCGAGAGGGGCGTGGGAGAGGGGCCTGGGGGAGGGGCGTGGGTGAGGGCGTCTGGTAGGGGAGTTTGGGAGGGAAGTGCAGTGGGGTAGTGGAGTGGAGGAGGGGGTGGGGGTGCAGAGTGGTGTCGGGGAGTGTGGTCGGGGTGTGCTGTTCGGAGGTGGAGGGAAGGGGAGTGGGGAGGGGGGTTTGGTAGGGGGGGCAGTGAGGAGATGGAGGGAAGGGGAGTGGGAGAGGGGATTGAGGTATGGGTATGGGGTGGGGAGTGAGGTAGGGGAATGGGGAGGGGAGTGGGGGAGGGATGTTTGGAGTGGAGTGGGGAGGGGAGTGGGGTAAGGTAGTGGGTGCGTTAACTGGGGGAGTGGAGTGAGGTAGGGCAGTGGGGGAGGGGAGTGGGGTATGGGTATGGGGTGGGGAGTGTGGTAGGAGAAAGGGGAGGGGAGTGGGGGAGGGAAGTGGGGATGGAAGTGGGGAGGGGAGTGGGGAGGGGAGTGGGGTAAGGTAGTGGGAGGGGTAACTGGTGGAGTGGAGTGAGGTAGGGCAGTGGGGGAGGGCAGTGGCGTAGGGGATCTGGGTACTGGAGTGAAGTGAGGAGGTGGCGGGAAGGGGAGTGGGGTAGGGGAGTGGGGTAGGAGAGGTGGGTATGGGAGTATGGGTGGGGTGTGAGAGAGGAGATTGGCGATGGGACTGGGGTAGTGGACTGGGGTAGGGGAGTAGGGTAGGGGTGTGGGGTAGGGGTGTGGGGTCGGGTTTGGGGTAGGGGAAAGGGGTAGGGGTGTTGTGGAGGGGAGTGCGGTTGGGGAGTGGGGGAGGGTAGTGGGGGAGGGTAGTGGGGGATGGGAGTGTGGTGGAGTCGTGCAGTGAGGATGTGGAGGTAAGCGGAGTGGGGTAGAGGAGTGGACGAGGGGAGTTGGGAGGGGAGTGGGGGAGGTTAGTGTGGGAGGGGAGTGGGGGAGATTAGTGAGTGAGGGGAGTGGGGGAGGGGAGTTTGGGAGTGGGGGAGGGGATTGGGGGAGGCAAGAGCGGGAGGGGAGTGGGGAGGGGAGTGGGGAGGCGAGTGGGGGAGGTTAGTGTGGGAGGTGAGTGGGGAGGGGCGTGGGGGAGCGAGTGGGGAAGGTTAGTGTGGGAAGTGAGTGAGGAGGGGAGTGGGGGAGAGGAGTGAGGGAGGGGAGTGGGGAGGGGAAGTGCGGAGGAGAGTGCGGAGGGGAGTGGGGGAGGTTAGAGTTGTAGGGGAGTTGGAGGGCAGTGAGGGAGGGGAGTGTGGGAGGAGACTGGCGAGGGGAGTTGGGGAGGGGAGTGGGGGAGGAGAGTGGGGACAGGGAGTGGGTTAGGGGAGTGGTGTAGGTGAGTGGGGGTGGGGAGAGGGTATGGGAGTTTTGGAGGGGAGTAGGGTAGAGGAGTGGAGGAGGGGGGTGGGGGTGCAGTGTGGTGTCGGGAAGTGTGGTAGGGGTGGGCTGTAAGGAGGTGGAGGGAAGGGGAGTGGGGAGGGGAGTTGGGTAGGGGTGCAGTGAGGAGATGGAGGGAAGGGGAGTGGGAGGGGGAATGTGGGAGTGGAGTGGGGTAGGGTGTGTGTTAGGTGAGTGGGGTGGGGGAGTGGGGGAGGGAAGTGGGGACGGGGGTGGGGAGGGGATTGGGGAGGGGAGTGTGGAGGGGAGTGGGGTAAGGTAGTGGGGGTGGTAACTGGGGGAATGGTGTGAGGTAGGGCAGTGGGGGAGTGTCGTGGGGAGTGGGGGAGGGCAGTGGCGTCGGGGAGTTGGGTACTGGAGTGCAGTGAGGAGGTGGAGGGAAGGGGAGTGGGGTAAGAGAGTGGGGTAGGGGGAGTGGGGTAGGGAGTTATGTCAGGGAGTGGGAGAGGGAAGTGGTGTAGGTGAGTGGGGGTGGGGAGTGGGTAGGGGAGTTTTGGAGAGAAGCGGGGTAGGGGATTGGTGGGGCTAGTGGGGGATCAGAGTGTTGTAGGGGAGTGGAGTAGAGGAGGGCTGTAAGGAGGTGGAGGGAAGCGGAGTGGGGGAGGCGATTTGGTAAGGGGACTGGGAGGCGATTTGGTAATGGGACTGGGGGAGGCGATTTGGGGAGGGGAGAGGGGGAGGGGAGTGGGGGAGGGGAGGGTAGTGGGGGAGGGCGTCTGGTAGGGGAGTTTGGGAGGGATGTGCGGTGGGGTAGGGGAGTAGAGGAGGGGAGTGGGGGTGCAGAGTGGTGTCGTGGAGTCTGGTAGGGGTGTGCTGTCAGGAGGTGGAGGGAAGGGGAGTGGGGAGTGGAGTTGGGTCGGAGGGGGAGTGGGTGAGGGGAATGGGGGAGGGGAGTGGGGGAGTGGAGTGGGGGTGTGGTGTGTGTTATGTGAGTGGGGGAGTGGAGTGAGGTAGGGGTACGGGGTGGGGAGTGAGGTAGGAGAATGTGGAGGGGAGTGGGGGAGGGAAGTGGGGAGGGGAGTGGGGGAGGGGAGTGGGGAGGGGTGTGGGGTAGGGGAGGGCAGTGATGAGGTGGAGTGAAGGGGAGTAACGTGGGGAGTGGGGGAGGGCAGTGGCGTTGGGGAGTTGGGTAGGGGAGAGCAGTCAGGAGGAGAAGGAAGGGGAGAAGGGGTGGTAAGTGTGGGAGGGAAGTGAGTTAGGGGAGTGCGGTCAGGGAGTGGGAAAGTGGAGTGGGATAGGAGAGTGGGGTAGGATAGTGGGGTAGGGGAGCGCAGTGAGGTGGTGGAGGTAAGGGGAGTGGGGGTGTGGAGTGGGGGAGGGGTGTAGTTTAGGGGAGTGAGGTAGGGGAGTGGGATAGGGGAGCTGGGTAGGGGAGCGCAGGGAGGAGGTGGAGGGAAGGGGAATCAGGGAGGGGAGTGGTGGAGGTATGTGGGTAGGGGATTGGGTACTGGAGTGCAGTGAGGAGGTCGAGGGAAGGGGAGTGGGGTAGGGGAGGGGGTTAGGAGAGGTGGGTAGGGAAGTGTGGGAGGGGAGTGAGGTAGGGGATTGGCAACGGGACTGGGGTAGTGGAATGGGGTAGGGGAGTGGGGTAGGGGTGTGGGGTAGGGGTGTGGGGTAGGGGTGTCGTGGAGGGGTGAGCGGTTGGGGAGTGGGGGAGGGTAGTGGAGGAGGGTATGTGTAGGATGGGAGTGCGGTAGAGTAGGGCAGTGAGGAGGTGGAGGTAAGCAGAGTTGGGTAGGGTGCGTGGTAGGGGAGTGTGCGAAGCGAGTTGGGAGGGTAGTGGGGGAGGTTAGTGTGTGAGGGGTGTGGGGGAGGGAGTGGGGGAGGGGAGTGGGGGAGGGGAGTGGGGGAGGGTAGGGGAGAGGGGGAGCGGAGTGCGGTAGGGGTGTGGGGTAGGGGAGTGCGGGAGGGTAGTGGGGGATGGGAGTGTGGTAGGGGAGGGCAGTGAATAGGTGCAGGGAAAGCAGAGGTGGACTGGAGTGGGGGGAGGGGAGTGGCAATGTGGAGTGGGATAGGGGTATGTGGAGTGGGATAGGGAAGTGGGATAGGGGAGCGCAGTGAGGAGGTGGAGGGAAGGGGAGTGTGTAAGTGGAGTGGGGGAGGTGTGCGGGGTAGGGGAGTTTGGTTGTGGAGGGAAGGGGAGTGGGGGAGGGTTGTGAGATAGGAGTGTTGGGGAGCGGAGTGGGGGGTGGGAGTGGGGGAGGAGAGTGGGGGTGGAGAGTGGGGAGGAGAGTGGGGGAGGAGAGAGGGGGAGGAGAGTGGGGGAGGGGAGAGTGGGGGAGGTTAGAGGGGGGAGGGGAGAGGGGTAGGGGAGTGGGGGAGGGGAGTGGGGGAGGGGAGTGGGGGAGGGGAGTGGGGGAGGGTTGTGGGGGAGGTTAGTGCGGGAGGGGAGCGGGTGTGGGTATCTGGGGAGGTGAGTGAGGGCGTGGAGTGTGGGAGGAGAGTGGGAATGGGGAGTTGGGGAGAGGAGGGGAGTGGTGGAGAGGAGTGGGGGAGGGGAGTGGGGGAGGGGAGAGAGGTAGGGGTATGGGGTGGGGAGTGAGGGAGGAGAATGTGGAGGGGAGTGGGGGAGGGAAGTGAGGAGGGGAGTGCGGAGCGGTGTGGGGTAGGGGAGGGCAGTGATGAGGTGGAGTGAAGGGGAGTCGCGTGGGGAGTGGGGTGAGGGCAGTGGCGTTGGGGAGTTGGGTAGGGGAGGGCAGTGAGGAGGAGAAGGAAGGGGAGTAGGGGAGGTGAGTGGGGTAGGGGAGTTGGGGAGCGGAGTTGGGTAGGGGAGTGGGGTAGGGGAGTGGGGTAGGGGTGTTGTGCCGGGGAGTTCGGTAGGGGAGTGGGAGAGCGGAGTGGGGGGAGCGGAGTGGGGGAGGGGAGTGTGGTAGGGGAGTGTGGTAGGGGAGTGTGGTGGGGGAGTGGTAACGGGGGCTTGGGTAGGGGAGTCGGGTAAGGGTGTCGGGTCGGGGAGTTGTGGGGGGGGTTGTGGAGGGGGAGAGCAATAGGCGAGTGGGGGAGGGGATTTGGGGTAGGGGATTTGGGGTCGGGGATTTGGGGGTGGGGATTTGGGGGTGGGGATTTGGGGGAGGGGAGTGGGGGAGGGGACTGTGGGAGAGGAGTGGGGGAGAGGAGTGGGGGAGGGGTGTTGCGGAGAGGAGAGGGGAGAAGATTGGGTAAGAGGAGTGGGGCAGGGGATTAAGGGAGGGGCGTGGGGGAGGGGATAAGGGTAGGGGGCGTGGGGGAGGGGGGGTCGGGGAGTGGGGTCTGGGAGTGGGGTCGGGGTTTGGGGGTCGGGGAGTGGGGTCGGGGAGAGGGGTCAGGGAGAGGGGTCGGGGAGAGGGGTAGGGGAGTGAGGGAGGGGAGTAAGGGAGGGGAGTGGTGACGGGGGGGTTGGGTAGGGGAGTCAGGTATGGGAGTTGTGGAGGGGGGTTGTGGAGGGTGAGAGCAGTAGGCGAGTGGGGGAGGGGATTTGGGGTAGGGGATTTGGGGGAGGGGATTTGGGGATGGGACTTGGAGAGGGCAGTGGTGGAGGGGAGTGGGGGAGGGGAGTGGGGCGGAGTGTGTTGGTGGTTAGTGTGGGAGGGGAGTTGGGTCGGGTGAGTGCGGTCATGGAGTGGGGTCGTGGAGTGCGGTCGGGGAGTGGGGGAGGGGAGTGGGGGAGGAGTGTGGGGGAGGTTAGTGTGGGAGGGGAGTGGGAGAGCGGAGTGGGGGAGGGGTGTGTGGTAGGGGGTGTGGTGACGGGGGGTTGGGTAGGGGAGTCGGGGTAGGGGAGTTGTGGAGGGCAGTGCGGTATGCGGGTGGAGTGGGGGAGGTTATTTGGGGGAGGGGATTTGGGGGAGTGGATTTGGGGGAAGGGATTTGGGGTAGGGGACTTGCGGTAGGGGGAGTGGGGGAGGACTTTGGGGAGGAGTGTGGGGAGGAGTGTGGGGGAGGTTAGTGTGGGAGCGGAGTGGGGAGGGGAGTGGGGGAGGGGAGAGGGGGAGGGGAGTGGGGGAGGGGAGAGGGGGAGGGGAGCTGGGGAGGGTAGTGGGTTAGGGAAATGGGGGAGTGTAGTGGGTTAGGGGAGGGAGGGAGGGGAGTTGGGGAGGGGTGTTAGGGAGGGGAGTTAGGGAGGGTTGTTGAGGAGGGGTGTGGGGGAGTGGAGTGGAGTATGGGAGTAGAGTGTAGAGTGGAGTAGGTGAGTGGAGTAGGGGAGTGGGGGAGGGGAGTGGGGGAGGGGAGTGTGGTAGGGGGTGCGGTGACGGGGGTTGGGTAGGGGAGTCGGGTAGGGGAGTTGTGAAGGGGAGTTGTGGAGGGTAGTGCGGTATGCGGGTGGAGTGGGGGAGGGGATTTGGGGGAGGGGATTTGGTGGAGGGGGATTTGGGGGAAGGGATTTGGGGTAGGGGACCTGGTGTAGGGGGAGTGCGGGAGGACTTTGGGGAGGAGTGTGGGTAGGAGTGTGGGGTGGAGTGTGGGGGAGGTTAGTGTGGGAGGTTAGTGTGGGAGGGGAGAGGGAGAGGGGAGTGGGGGAGGGGATTGGGGAGGGGAGTGGGGGAGGGGAGTGGGGGAGGGGAGTGAGGGAGGGGAGTTGGGGAGGGGAGTTAGGGAGGGGTGTTAGGGAGGGGAGTTGAGGAGGGGTGTGGGGGGAGTGGAGTGGAGTAAGGGAGGGGAGTTGAGGAGGGGTGTGGGGGAGTGGAGTGCTGTAGGGGAGTGGAGTTCAGAGTGGAGTAGGGAGTGGAGTAGGGAGTGGTGTCAGGGAGTGGAGTAGCGGGAGTGGGGTAGGGGATGTGGACGAGGAGAGTGGGGGACGGGAGTGGGGGAGGAGTGTGGGGAGGAGTGTGGGGAGGAGTGTGGGGGAGTTTAGTGTGGGATGTCAGTGTGGGAGGGGAGTGGGGGAGGGGAGTTGGGGCGGGGGAGTTGGGGAGGGTAGTGGATTAGGGAAATGGGGGAGGGTAGTGGGTTTGGGGAGGGAGGGAGGGGAGTTGGGGAGGGGTGTTAGGGAGGGGAGTTAGGGAGGGGAGTTGAGGAGGGGTGTCGGGGAGTGGAGTGAAGTATGGGAGTGGAGTGTAGAGTGGAGTAGGGGTGTGGAGTAGGGGAGTGGGTTAGGGGAGTGGGGTAGGGGAGTGGGGTAGGCGAGTGGGGTAGGGGAGTGGGGGAGGGGAGTGTGGTAGGGGGTGTGGTGACGGGGGGTTGGGTAAGGGGCGTCGGGTAGGGGAGTTGTGGAGGGTGAGTGCGGTATGCGGGTGGAGTGGGGGGAGGGGATTTGTGGGAGGGGATTTGGGGGAGGGGATTTGGGGGAAGGGATTTGGGGGAAGGGATTTGGGGGGAAGGGATTTGGGGTTGGGGACCTGGGGGTAGGTGTGTGGGGGAGCACTTTGGGGAGGAGTGTGGGTAGGAGTGTGGGGAGGAGTGTGGGGGAGGTTAGTGTGGGGGAGGTTAGTGTGGGAGGTTAGTGTGGGAGAGGAGTGGGGGAGGGGAGTGGGGGAGGGGAGTTGGGGAGGGTAGTGGGTTCGGGAAATGGGGGAGGGTAGTGGGTTAGGGGAGTAAGGGAGGGGAGTTGGGGAGGGGTGTTAGGGAGGGGAGTTAGGGAGGGGAGTTGAGGATGGGTGTGGGGGGAGAGGAGTGGAGTAGGGGAGTGGAGTGCAGAGTGAAGTAGGGAGTGGAGTAGGGGAGTGCCGTCTGGGAGTGGGGTAGGGAGTGGGGTAGGGGAGTTGGGGAGGGGAGTGGGGGAGGGGAGTGTGGTAAGGGTGTATTGACGGGGGGTTGGGTTGGGGAGTCGGGGAGGTCAGTTGTGGAGGGGAGTGCTGTATGCGAGTGGAGTGGGGGTGTGGGATTTGGGGGAGGGGATTTGGGGTCGGGGATTTGGGGTACGGAATTTGGGGTACGGAATTTGGGGGAGGGGAGTGGGGGGAGGGCAGTGGGGGAGGGTAGTGAGGGAGGGGGTGGGGGAGCGGAGTGGGGAGGGGAGTGTGGTAGGGGGAGTGGTGACGGGGGTTGGGTAGGGGGAGTCGGGTAGTGGAGTTGTGGAGGGGGAGTGCGGTATACGGGTGGAGTGGGGGAGGTTATTTGGGGAAGGGGATTTGGGGGAGTGGATTTGGGGGAAGGGATTTGGGGTCGGGGATTTGGGGTTGGGGGAGGACTTTGGGGAGGAGTGTGGGGAGGAGTGTGGGGAGGAGTGGTGGGGGAGGTTAGTGTGGGAGGTTAGTGTGGGAGGGGAGTGGGGGAGGGGAGTGGGGGGAGTGGAGTTGGGGAGGGTCGGGGGTTAGGGAAATGGGGGAGGGTAGTGGGTTAGGGGAGGGAGGGAGGGGAGTTGGGGAGGGGTGTTATGGAGGGGAGTTAGGGAGGGGAGTTGAGGATGGTGTGGGGGAGAGGAGTGGAGCAGGGAGTGGAGTGCAGAGTGGAGTAGGAGTGTGGAGTTGGGAAGTGGGGTCTGGGAGTGGGGTAGGGAGTGGGGTAGGGGAGTGGGGGAGTGGAGTGGGGGAGGGGAGTGGGGGAGGGAGTGTA
>NW_027140420.1:0-53899 GCF_036365525.1 Heterodontus francisci | reverse complement strand
AGTGTGAAGTGATTCGTGTTGGTAGGAAGAACGAGGAGTGGCAATCTCAAATCAAGGGTACCGTTCGAAATGGGGTGCAGGAGCTGAGGGACCTGGGGGTATATGTGCACAAATGATTGAAGGTGGCAGGGCAGGTTGAGATAGCTGTTCATAAAGCATATGGGATCCTGGCTCTTATAAGTAGGGGGATAGAGCACAAAAGCAAGGAAGTTATGATAAACCTGTGCAAAAGATTGGTATTGTGTGTGATTCAGGGCACCACACTTTGGTAAGGATGTGAAGGCATTAAGAGGGTGCAGAAAAGTTTCACGAGAATGGTTCCAGGGATGAGGAAGTTGATTTCCGTGGATAGATTGGAGAAGATGGAGCTGTGGGTTTTTGGAGTAGAGAAGATCAAGAGGAGATTTGATAGAGGTGTTGGAAATCACGAGGGGTGTGGACAGAGTAGATAGGGAGAAAGCGTTGCCGTTGGCGGAAGGACGGAGAAGCAGGGGCACCGATTGAAAGTGATTGGCAAAAGAAGCAACGGCGACATGAGGAAAAAGTTTTTTCCGCAGCGAGTTGATAGCAAGCGGAATGCAATGCCTGAGAGTGTGCTGGAGGCAGATTGAATGGTGGCTTTGAAAAAGGAATTGGACAATGACGTGTGGAGAAGATATTTGCAGGGCTACAGGGAAAAAGTAGGGCGGTGGAGCTAGGTGATTAGCCCTTGCAGAGAGCTGTGATGGACACAATGGGCGGAATGGCCTTGTTCTACGCTGTAACCATTGCATGAATGTGTCCTTGGATGAAAGGACACTGATGGCAAATGCTAGTGTTTGCAAATTAAACTTGAGGAAAAGCAAAGAAAACTCAATAAATTCTGTGATTGCATTGGTGGTTCAGTGGTAGAATTCTCGCCTACCACGCGGGAGGCCCGGGTTTGATTCCTGGCCAATGCAATGATACTCCTATTGCTATTTCCATCCTTCTTCCCCTGCTCTTTGCACTGCACCACCCCCACCCCTCCCCCCTGCCACATCGCAGCGTCTTTCCCATTTTGCTGCTACAACTTTTCAACATCTGCTTCACTGCACCCTTTTCTTTCATCTTACTTCAACACCTACAAATACACAATCCTCTTAAAACACCACTCATCCTTTCACTTATCTTACTGCCATCACATTATCAACTCTCTCCAATTCTCCACAGTCATCAACTTTCACAAATATTCATCATTTAGCAAGAGCAAAACAAAATTAGCACAACTTGACACTTTTTCACCTTTCTCTCTCTTTTCTCTTCTCACTTCTTACCATCAAATCATTCATAGGCACAGCTTTTCTGCACACACTGCAATCGCAAGCAACAACAACAACAATGTGCATTTCCATATCACCTTCCATGTAGGAAAGTATCCCTTGGCTCTTCACGCTGCTGTATTAAAGCAGAAATGGGACGTGGCAGGGTCACACTCTGCTTCTTTCCAGAGTCAACTCAGAGCTTCACACCTGATTTACATGACAGGTCTTAGAGTTGGTAGCAAACTGCAAGTGTCATTGTAAATGCGTAAGCTCTCCACTTAACCTGCTCAGTTGGAAGGCGAACAATGCCAGCTTCTGCAATTATTCCGTCGAGCTGAAGTCCCACATCCTAATGTGATCCTGGTAAAACTCTCCTTTCCCTCATTTCAAGACTGTGACGTCCAGCCTAAATGATGGTACCCAAAATTGTACAGCAGCGTCGTGGGTCTTGCCTCTCGTAGCCTCGTGGTCGTGTTGTTGAGCTAGTAATGCATACAGTCGTGCCCATGATCTATGCATCTGAGTACGAATCCCGCTCTGGTCTTTGCATAGATGTATTAATTTAATAGAAGCAGGTCCCAACTGACACTGGAATGAAACAAAGTCAGAATGGATGCTGGTAGTATGTCTCAGTCTACTTAACTTCAATGCCACCTCTGCCTTTCCCTGCTTCTTTGTGACAAAATTGCCAGGAATTCTATGTGCCAATCTTATTGAGCAGTCCCTCTTTGAGCTGTAAGTAAAGGTGTGTAACTGTGCCTTTTGCTAGGGAGGACCTGTTTTCCGTCAAGCAGTTGAAGTGCCACCTTGGCCCCGTGCTCCCACTATTAAACCTGGATGTGAACAAAGGTAGTGGCTTGAAGATGTTGACATATTGCATGAAATGATATTGCAGTGGTGTGAAGTGTTAGTAAAGAGACAGGCTGCTGTGACAGTTGGGCATGATCTTTGCAAATTGTAGGCCTTTTTAAAATGATGAGTTTAAAGCAGAGGTGTATTGGGCGAGAAGCAGATTGTATGTTTGGAGAAAGTGTAGTGTAGTTGTGTTAGAAGAAGTTTGAAAGATGGAAATGTGGTTATGAATGAAATGGAGGTGTGCAGCAGCCTGCGAGGTTTCTGTTGTGTTGCGGGCGCAAGATTTCATGATGAAATGTGTTGCTGCCTAGGGAATGTTTTAGCAGCCCTGCTTTTCCTGATATGTATTAATGACCTGGACTCGGGTGTACAGGCCACAAATTCAAAATTTGCAGATGACACAAAACTTGGAAGTACTGTGAACTGTGAGGAGGATTGTGATCAACTTCAAGAGGACATAGACAGGCTGGTGGAATGGGCGGACGAGTGGCAGATGAAATTTAATGCAGAGAAGTGTGAAGTGATTCGTGTTGGTAGGAAGAACGAGGAGTGGCAATCTCAAATCAAGGGTACCGTTCGAAATGGGGTGCAGGAGCTGAGGGACCTGGGGGTATATGTGCACAAATGATTGAAGGTGGCAGGGCAGGTTGAGAAAGCTGTTCATAAAGCATATGGGATCCTGGCTCTTATAAGTAGGGGGATAGAGCACAAAAGCAAGGAAGTTATGATAAACCTGTGCAAAAGATTGGTATTGTGTGTGATTCAGGGCACCACACTTTGGTAAGGATGTGAAGGCATTAAGAGGGTGCAGAAAAGTTTCACGAGAATGGTTCCAGGGATGAGGAAGTTGATTTCCGTGGATAGATTGGAGAAGATGGAGCTGTGGGTTTTTGGAGTAGAGAAGATCAAGAGGAGATTTGATAGAGGTGTTGGAAATCACGAGGGGTGTGGACAGAGTAGATAGGGAGAAAGCGTTGCCGTTGGCGGAAGGACGGAGAAGCAGGGGCACCGATTGAAAGTGATTGGCAAAAGAAGCAACGGCGACATGAGGAAAAAGTTTTTTCCGCAGCGAGTTGATAGCAAGCGGAATGCAATGCCTGAGAGTGTGCTGGAGGCAGATTGAATGGTGGCTTTGAAAAAGGAATTGGACAATGACGTGTGGAGAAGATATTTGCAGGGCTACAGGGAAAAAGTAGGGCGGTGGAGCTAGGTGATTAGCCCTTGCAGAGAGCTGTGATGGACACAATGGGCGGAATGGCCTTGTTCTACGCTGTAACCATTGCATGAATGTGTCCTTGGATGAAAGGACACTGATGGCAAATGCTAGTGTTTGCAAATTAAACTTGAGGAAAAGCAAAGAAAACCCAATGAATTCTGTGATTGCATTGGTGGTTCAGTGGTAGAATTCTCGCCTGCCACGCAGGAGGCCCGGGTTCGATTCCCGGCCAATGCAATGATACTCCTATTGCTATTTCCATCCTTCTTCCCCTGCTCTTTGCACTGCACCACCCCCACCCCTCCCCCCTGCCACATCGCAGCGTCTTTCCCATTTTGCTGCTACAACTTTTCAACATCTGCTTCACTGCACCCTTTTCTTTCATCTTACTTCAACACCTACAAATACACAATCCTCTTAAAACACCACTCATCCTTTCACTTATCTTACTGCCATCACATTATCAACTCTCTCCAATTCTCCACAGTCATCAGCTTTCACAAATATTCATCATTTAGCAAGAGCAAAACAAAATTAGCACAACTTGACACTTTTTCACCTTTCTCTCTCTTTTCTCTTCTCACTTCTTACCATCAAATCATTCATAGGCACAGCTTTTCTGCACACACTGCAATCGCAAGCAACAACAACAACAATGTGCATTTCCATATCACCTTCCATGTAGGAAAGTATCCCATGGCTCTTCACGCTGCTGTATTAAAGCAGAAATGGGACGTGGCAGGGTCTCACTCTGCTTCTTTCCAGAGTCAATTCAGAGCTTCACACCTGATTTACATGACAGGTCTTAGAGTTGGTAGCAAACTGCAAGTGTCATTGTAAATGCGTAAGCTCTCCACTTAACCTGCTCAGCTGGAAGGCGAACAATGCCAGCTTCTGCAATCATTCCGTCGAGCTGAAGTCCCACATCCTAATGTGATCCTAGTAAAACTCTCCTTTCCCTCACTTCAAGACTGTGACGTCCAGCCAAAATGATGGTACCCAAAATTGTACAGCAGCGTCGTGGGTCTTGCCTCTCGTAGCCTCGTGGTCGTGTTGTTGAGCTGCTAATGCATACAGTCGTGCCCATGATCTATGCATCTGAGTACGAATCCCGCTCTGGTCTTTGCATAGATGTATTAATTTAATAGAAGCAGGTCCCAACTGACACTGGAATGAAACAAAGTCAGAATGGATGCTGGTAGTATGTCTCAGTCTACTTAGCTTCAATGCCACCTCTGCCTTTCCCTGCTTCTTTGTGACAAAATTGCCAGGAATTCTATGTGCCAATCTTATTGAGCAGTCCCTCTTTGAGCTGTAAGTAAAGGTGTGTAACTGTGCCTTTTGCTAGGGAGGACCTGTTTTCCGTCAAGCAGTTGAAGTGCCACCTTGGCCCCGTGCTCCCACTATTAAACCTGGATGTGAACAAAGGTAGTGGCTTGAAGATGTTGACATATTGCATGAAATGATATTGCAGTGGTGTGAAGTGTTAGTAAAGAGACAGGCTGCTGTGACGGTTGGGCATGATCTTTGCAAATTGTAGGCCTTTTTAAAATGATGAGTTTAAAGCAGAGGTGTATTGGGCGAGAAGCAGATTGTATATTTGGAGAAAGTGTAGTGTAGTTGTGTTAGAAGAAGTTTGAAAGATGGAAATGTGGTTATGAATGAAATGGAGGTGTGCAGCAGCCTGCGAGGTTTCTGTTGTGTTGCGGGCGCAAGCTTTCATGATGAAATGTGTTGCAGCCTAGGGAATGTGTTAGCAGCCCTGCTTTTCCTGATATGTATTAATGACCTGGACTCGGGTGTACAGGCCACAAATTCAAAATTTGCAGATGACACAAAACCTGGAAGTACTGTGAACTGTGAGGAGGATTGTGATCAACTTCAAGAGGACATAGACAGGCTGGTGGAATGGGCAGACGAGTGGCAGATGAAATTTAATGCAGAGAAGTGTGAAGTGATTCGTGTTGGTAGGAAGAACGAGGAGTGGCAATCTCAAATCTAGGGTACCGTTCGAAATGGGGTGCAGGAGCTGAGGGACCTGGGGGTATATGTGCACAAATGATTGAAGGTGGCAGGGCAGGTTGAGATAGCTGTTCATAAAGCATATGGGATCCTGGCTCTTATAAGTAGGGGGATAGAGCACAAAAGCAAGGAAGTTATGATAAACCTGTGCAAAAGATTGGTATTGTGTGTGATTCAGGGCACCACACTTTGGTAAGGATGTGAAGGCATTAAGAGGGTGCAGAAAAGTTTCACGAGAATGGTTCCAGGGATGAGGAAGTTGATTTCCGTGGATAGATTGGAGAAGATGGAGCTGTGGGTTTTTGGAGTAGAGAAGATCAAGAGGAGATTTGATAGAGGTGTTGGAAATCACGAGGGGTGTGGACAGAGTAGATAGGGAGAAAGCGTTGCCGTTGGCGGAAGGACGGAGAAGCAGGGGCACCGATTGAAAGTGATTGGCAAAAGAAGCAACGGCGACATGAGGAAAAAGTTTTTTCCGTAGCGAGTTGATAGCAAGCGGAATGCAATGCCTGAGAGTGTGCTGGAGGCAGATTGAATGGTGGCTTTGAAAAAGGAATTGGACAATGACGTGTGGAGAAGATATTTGCAGGGCTACAGGGAAAAAGTAGGGCGGTGGAGCTAGGTGATTAGCCCTTGCAGAGAGCTGTGATGGACACAATGGGCGGAATGGCCTTGTTCTACGCTGTAACCATTGCATGAATGTGTCCTTGGATGAAAGGACACTGATGGCAAATGCTAGTGTTTGCAAATTAAACTTGAGGAAAAGCAAAGAAAACCCAATGAATTCTGTGATTGCATTGGTGGTTCAGTGGTAGAATTCTCGCCTGCCACGCGGGAGGCCCGGGTTCGATTCCCGGCCAATGCAATGATACTTCTTTTGCTATTTCCATCCTTCTTCCCCTGCTCTTTGCACTGCACCACCCCCACCCCTCCCCCCTGCCACATCGCAGCGTCTTTCCCATTTTGCTGCTACAACTTTTCAACATCTGCTTCACTGCACCCTTTTCTTTCATCTTACTTCAACACCTACAAATACACAATCCTCTTAAAACACCACTCATCCTTTCACTTATCTTACTGCCATCACATTATCAACTCTCTCCAATTCTCCACAGTCATCAGCTTTCACAAATATTCATCATTTAGCAAGAGCAAAACAAAATTAGCACAACTTGACACTTTTTCACCTTTCTCTCTCTTTTCTCTTCTCACTTCTTACCATCAAATCATTCATAGGCACAGCTTTTCTGCACACACTGCAATCGCAAGCAACAACAACAACAATGTGCATTTCCATATCACCTTCCATGTAGGAAAGTATCCCATGGCTCTTCACGCTGCTGTATTAAAGCAGAAATGGGACGTGGCAGGGTCTCACTCTGCTTCTTTCCAGAGTCAACTCAGAGCTTCACACCCGATTTACATGACAGGTCTTAGAGTTGGTAGCAAACTGCAAGTGTCATTGTAAATGCGTAAGCTCTCCACTTAACCTGCTCAGTTGGAAGGCGAACAATGCCAGCTTCTGCAATCATTCCGTCGAGCTGAAGTCCCACATCCTAATGTGATCCTGGTAAAACTCTCCTTTCCCTCACTTCAAGACTGTGACGTCCAGCCAAAATGATGGTACCCAAAATTGTACAGCAGCGTCGTGGGTCTTGCCTCTCGTAGCCTCGTGGTCGTGTTGTTGAGCTGCTAATGCATACAGTCGTGCCCATGATCTATGCATCTGAGTACGAATCCCGCTCTGGTCTTTGCATAGATGTATTAATTTAATAGAAGCAGGTCCCAACTGACACTGGAATGAAACAAAGTCAGAATGGATGCTGGTAGTATGTCTCAGTCTACTTAGCTTCAATGCCACCTCTGCCTTTCCCTGCTTCTTTGTGACAAAATTGCCAGGAATTCTATGTGCCAATCTTATTGAGCAGTCCCTCTTTGAGCTGTAAGTAAAGGTGTGTAACTGTGCCTTTTGCTAGGGAGGACCTGTTTTCCGTCAAGCAGTTGAAGTGCCACCTTGGCCCCGTGCTCCCACTATTAAACCTGGATGTGAACAAAGGTAGTGGCTTGAAGATGTTGACATATTGCATGAAATGATATTGCAGTGGTGTGAAGTGTTAGTAAAGAGACAGGCTGCTGTGACGGTTGGGCATGATCTTTGCAAATTGTAGGCCTTTTTAAAATGATGAGTTTAAAGCAGAGGTGTATTGGGCGAGAAGCAGATTGTATATTTGGAGAAAGTGTAGTGTAGTTGTGTTAGAAGAAGTTTGAAAGATGGAAATGTGGTTATGAATGAAATGGAGGTGTGCAGCAGCCTGCGAGGTTTCTGTTGTGTTGCGGGCGCAAGATTTCATGATGAAATGTGTTGCAGCCTAGGGAATGTGTTAGCAGCCCTGCTTTTCCTGATATGTATTAATGACCTGGACTCGGGTGTACAGGCCACAAATTCAAAATTTGCAGATGACACAAAACTTGGAAGTACTGTGAACTGTGAGGAGGATTGTGATCAACTTCAAGAGGACATAGACAGGCTGGTGGAATGGGCGGACGAGTGGCAGATGAAATTTAATGCAGAGTAGTGTGAAGTGATTCGTGTTGGTAGGAAGAACGAGGAGTGGCAATCTCAAATCAAGGGTACCGTTCGAAATGGGGTGCAGGAGCTGAGGGACCTGGGGGTATATGTGCACAAATGATTGAAGGTGGCAGGGCAGGTTGAGAAAGCTGTTCATAAAGCATATGGGATCCTGGCTCTTATAAGTAGGGGGATAGAGCACAAAAGCAAGGAAGTTATGATAAACCTGTGCAAAAGATTGGTATTGTGTGTGATTCAGGGCACCACACTTTGGTAAGGATGTGAAGGCATTAAGAGGGTGCAGAAAAGTTTCACGAGAATGGTTCCAGGGATGAGGAAGTTGATTTCCGTGGATAGATTGGAGAAGATGGAGCTGTGGGTTTTTGGAGTAGAGAAGATCAAGAGGAGATTTGATAGAGGTGTTGGAAATCACGAGGGGTGTGGACAGAGTAGATAGGGAGAAAGTGTTGCCGTTGGCGGAAGGACGGAGAAGCAGGGGCACCGATTGAAAGTGATTGGCAAAAGAAGCAACGGCGACATGAGGAAAAAGTTTTTTCCGCAGCGAGTTGATAGCAAGCGGAATGCAATGCCTGAGAGTGTGCTGGAGGCAGATTGAATGGTGGCTTTGAAAAAGGAATTGGACAATGACGTGTGGAGAAGATATTTGCAGGGCTACAGGGAAAAAGTAGGGCGGTGGAGCTAGGTGATTAGCCCTTGCAGAGAGCTGTGATGGACACAATGGGCGGAATGGCCTTGTTCTACGCTGTAACCATTGCATGAATGTGTCCTTGGATGAAAGGACACTGATGGCAAATGCTAGTGTTTGCAAATTAAACTTGAGGAAAAGCAAAGAAAACCCAATGAATTCTGTGATTGCATTGGTGGTTCAGTGGTAGAATTCTCGCCTGCCACGCGGGAGGCCCGGGTTCGATTCCCGGCCAATGCAATGATACTCCTATTGCTATTTCCATCCTTCTTCCCCTGCTCTTTGCACTGCACCACCCCCACCCCTCCCCCCTGCCACATCGCAGCGTCTTTCCCATTTTGCTGCTACAACTTTTCAACATCTGCTTCACTGCACCCTTTTCTTTCATCTTACTTCAACACCTACAAATACACAATCCTCTTAAAACACCACTCATCCTTTCACTTATCTTACTGCCATCACATTATCAACTCTCTCCAATTCTCCACAGTCATCAGCTTTCACAAATATTCATCATTTAGCAAGAGCAAAACAAAATTAGCACAACTTGACACTTTTTCACCTTTCTCTCTCTTTTCTCTTCTCACTTCTTACCATCAAATCATTCATAGGCACAGCTTTTCTGCACACACTGCAATCGCAAGCAACAACAACAACAATGTGCATTTCCATATCACCTTCCATGTAGGAAAGTATCCCATGGCTCTTCACGCTGCTGTATTAAAGCAGAAATGGGACGTGGCAGGGTCTCACTCTGCTTCTTTCCAGAGTCAATTCAGAGCTTCACACCTGATTTACATGACAGGTCTTAGAGTTGGTAGCAAACTGCAAGTGTCATTGTAAATGCGTAAGCTCTCCACTTAACCTGCTCAGCTGGAAGGCGAACAATGCCAGCTTCTGCAATCATTCCGTCGAGCTGAAGTCCCACATCCTAATGTGATCCTAGTAAAACTCTCCTTTCCCTCACTTCAAGACTGTGACGTCCAGCCAAAATGATGGTACCCAAAATTGTACAGCAGCGTCGTGGGTCTTGCCTCTCGTAGCCTCGTGGTCGTGTTGTTGAGCTGCTAATGCATACAGTCGTGCCCATGATCTATGCATCTGAGTACGAATCCCGCTCTGGTCTTTGCATAGATGTATGGCGGGCAGCCATAAAGACAGGGCTAAATTGTGGCGAGTCGAAGAGACTTAGTAGTTGGCAGGAAAAAAGACAGAGGCGCAAGGGGAGAGCCAACTGTGCAACAGCCCCAACAAACAAATTTCTCTGCAGCACCTGTGGAAGAGCCTGTCACTCCAGAATTGGCCTTTATAGCCACTCCAGGCGCTGCTTCACAAACCACTGACCACCTCCAGGCGCGTATCCATTGTCTCTCGAGATAAGGAGGCCCAAAAGAAAAAAAGAAAGAAAGAATTAATTTAATAGAAGCAGGTCCCAACTGACACTGGAATGAAACAGAGTCAGAATGGATGCTGGTAGTATGTCTCAGTCTACTTAGCTTCAATGCCACCTCTGCCTTTCCCTGCTTCTTTGTGACAAAATTGCCAGGAATTCTATGTGCCAATCTTATTGAGCAGTCCCTCTTTGAGCTGTAAGTAAAGGTGTGTAACTGTGCCTTTTGCTAGGGAGGACCTGTTTTCCGTCAAGCAGTTGAAGTGCCACCTTGGCCCCGTGCTCCCACTATTAAACCTGGATGTGAACAAAGGTAGTGGCTTGAAGATGTTGACATATTGCATGAAATGATATTGCAGTGGTGTGAAGTGTTAGTAAAGAGACAGGCTGCTGTGACGGTTGGGCATGATCTTTGCAAATTGTAGGCCTTTTTAAAATGATGAGTTTAAAGCAGAGGTGTATTGGGCGAGAAGCAGATTGTATATTTGGAGAAAGTGTAGTGTAGTTGTGTTAGAAGAAGTTTGAAAGATGGAAATGTGGTTATGAATGAAATGGAGGTGTGCAGCAGCCTGCGAGGTTTCTGTGGTGTTGCGGGCGCAAGCTTTCATGATGAAATGTGTTGCAGTCTAGGGAATGTGTTAGCAGCCCTGCTTTTCCTGATATGTATTAATGACCTGGACTCGGGTGTACAGGCCACAAATTCAAAATTTGCAGATGACACAAAACTTGGAAGTACTGTGAACTGTGAGGAGGATTGTGATCAACTTCAAGAGGACATAGACAGGCTGGTGGAATGGGCGGACGAGTGGCAGATGAAATTTAATGCAGAGAAGTGTGAAGTGATTCGTGTTGGGAGGAAGAACGAGGAGTGGCAATCTCAAATCAAGGGTACCGTTCGAAATGGGGTGCAGGAGCTGAGGGACCTGGGGGCATATGTGCACAAATGATTGAAGGTGGCAGGGCAGGTTGAGAAAGCTGTTCATAAAGCAAATGGGATCCTGGCTCTTATAAGTAGGGGGATAGAGCACAAAAGCAAGGAAGTTATGATAAACCTGTGCAAAAGATTGGTATTGTGTGTGATTCAGGGCACCACACTTTGGAAAGGATGTGAAGGCATTAAGAGGGTGCAGAAAAGTTTCACGAGAATGGTTCCAGGGATGAGGAAGTTGATTTCCGTGGATAGATTGGAGAAGATGGAGCTGTGGGTTTTTGGAGTAGAGAAGATCAAGAGGAGATTTGATAGAGGTGTTGGAAATCACGAGGGGTGTGGACAGAGTAGATAGGGAGAAAGCGTTGCCGTTGGCGGAAGGACGGAGAAGCAGGGGCACCGATTGAAAGTGATTGGCAAAAGAAGCAACGGCGACATGAGGAAAAAGTTTTTTCGGCAGCGAGTTGATAGCAAGCGGAATGCAATGCCTGAGAGTGTGCTGGAGGCAGATTGAATGGTGGCTTTGAAAAAGGAATTGGACAATGACGTGTGGAGAAGATATTTGCAGGGCTACAGGGAAAAAGTAGGGCGGTGGAGCTAGGTGATTAGCCCTTGCAGAGAGCTGTGATGGACACAATGGGCGGAATGGCCTTGTTCTACGCTGTAACCATTGCATGAATGTGTCCTTGGATGAAAGGACACTGATGGCAAATGCTAGTGTTTACAAATTAAACTTGAGGAAAAGCAAAGAAAACCCAATGAATTCTGTGATTGCATTGGTGGTTCAGTGGTAGAATTCTCGCCTGCCACGCGGGAGGCCCGGGTTCGATTCCCGGCCAATGCAATGATACTCCTATTGCTATTTCCATCCTTCTTCCCCTGCTCTTTGCACTGCACCACCCCCACCCCTCCCCCCTGCCACATCGCAGCGTCTTTCCCATTTTGCTGCTACAACTTTTCAACATCTGCTTCACTGCACCCTTTTCTTTCATCTTACTTCAACACCTACAAATACACAATCCTCTTAAAACACCACTCATCCTTTCACTTATCTTACTGCCATCACATTATCAACTCTCTCCAATTCTCCACAGTCATCAGCTTTCACAAATATTCATCATTTAGCAAGAGCAAAACAAAATTAGCACAACTTGACACTTTTTCACCTTTCTCTCTCTTTTCTCTTCTCACTTCTTACCATCAAATCATTCATAGGCACAGCTTTTCTGCACACACTGCAATCGCAAGCAACAACAACAACAATGTGCATTTCCATATCACCTTCCATGTAGGAAAGTATCCCATGGCTCTTCACGCTGCTGTATTAAAGCAGAAATGGGACGTGGCAGGGTCTCACTCTGCTTCTTTCCAGAGTCAACTCAGAGCTTCACACCCGATTTACATGACAGGTCTTAGAGTTGGTAGCAAACTGCAAGTGTCATTGTAAATGCGTAAGCTCTCCACTTAACCTGCTCAGTTGGAAGGCGAACAATGCCAGCTTCTGCAATCATTCCGTCGAGCTGAAGTCCCACATCCTAATGTGATCCTGGTAAAACTCTCCTTTCCCTCACTTCAAGACTGTGACGTCCAGCCAAAATGATGGTACCCAAAATTGTACAGCAGCGTCGTGGGTCTTGCCTCTCGTAGCCTCGTGGTCGTGTTGTTGAGCTGCTAATGCATACAGTCGTGCCCATGATCTATGCATCTGAGTACGAATCCCGCTCTGGTCTTTGCATAGATGTATTAATTTAATAGAAGCAGGTCCCAACTGACACTGGAATGAAACAAAGTCAGAATGGATGCTGGTAGTATGTCTCAGTCTACTTAGCTTCAATGCCACCTCTGCCTTTCCCTGCTTCTTTGTGACAAAATTGCCAGAAATTCTATGTGCCAATCTTATTGAGCAGTCCCTCTTTGAGCTGTAAGTAAAGGTGTGTAACTGTGCCTTTTGCTAGGGAGGACCTGTTTTCCGTCAAGCAGTTGAAGTGCCACATTGGCCCCGTGCTCCCACTATTAAACCTGGATGTGAACAAAGGTAGTGGCTTGAAGATGTTGACATATTGCATGAAATGATATTGCAGTGGTGTGAAGTGTTAGTAAAGAGACAGGCTGCTGTGACGGTTGGGCATGATCTTTGCAAATTGTAGGCCTTTTTAAAATGATGAGTTTAAAGCAGAGGTGTATTGGGCGAGAAGCAGATTGTATATTTGGAGAAAGTGTAGTGTAGTTGTGTTAGAAGAAGTTTGAAAGATGGAAATGTGGTTATGAATGAAATGGAGGTGTGCAGCAGCCTGCGAGGTTTCTGTTGTGTTGCGGGCGCAAGATTTCATGATGAAATGTGTTGCAGCCTAGGGAATGTGTTAGCAGCCCTGCTTTTCCTGATATGTATTAATGACCTGGACTCGGGTGTACAGGCCACAAATTCAAAATTTGCAGATGACACAAAACTTGGAAGTACTGTGAACTGTGAGGAGGATTGTGATCAACTTCAAGAGGACATAGACAGGCTGGTGGAATGGGCGGACGAGTGGCAGATGAAATTTAATGCAGAGAAGTGTGAAGTGATTCGTGTTGGGAGGAAGAACGAGGAGTGGCAATCTCAAATCAAGGGTACCGTTCGAAATGGGGTGCAGGAGCTGAGGGACCTGGGGGCATATGTGCACAAATGATTGAAGGTGGCAGGGCAGGTTGAGAAAGCTGTTCATAAAGCAAATGGGATCCTGGCTCTTATAAGTAGGGGGATAGAGCACAAAAGCAAGGAAGTTATGATAAACCTGTGCAAAAGATTGGTATTGTGTGTGATTCAGGGCACCACACTTTGGTAAGGATGTGAAGGCATTAAGAGGGTGCAGAAAAGTTTCACGAGAATGGTTCCAGGGATGAGGAAGTTGATTTCCGTGGATAGATTGGAGAAGATGGAGCTGTGGGTTTTTGGAGTAGAGAAGATCAAGAGGAGATTTGATAGAGGTGTTGGAAATCACGAGGGGTGTGGACAGAGTAGATAGGGAGAAAGCGTTGCCGTTGGCGGAAGGACGGAGAAGCAGGGGCACCGATTGAAAGTGATTGGCAAAAGAAGCAACGGCGACATGAGGAAAAAGTTTTTTCGGCAGCGAGTTGATAGCAAGCGGAATGCAATGCCTGAGAGGGTGCTGGAGGCAGATTGAATGGTGGCTTTGAAAAAGGAATTGGACAATGACGTGTGGAGAAGATATTTGCAGGGCTACAGGGAAAAAGTAGGGCGGTGGAGCTAGGTGATTAGCCCTTGCAGAGAGCTGTGATGGACACAATGGGCGGAATGGCCTTGTTCTACGCTGTAACCATTGCATGAATGTGTCCTTGGATGAAAGGACACTGATGGCAAATGCTAGTGTTTGCAAATTAAACTTGAGGAAAAGCAAAGAAAACCCAATGAATTCTGTGATTGCATTGGTGGTTCAGTGGTAGAATTCTCGCCTGCCACGCGGGAGACCCGGGTTCGATTCCCGGCCAATGCAATGATACTCCTATTGCTATTTCCATCCTTCTTCCCCTGCTCTTTGCACTGCACCACCCCCACCCCTCCCCCCTGCCACATCGCAGCGTCTTTCCCATTTTGCTGCTACAACTTTTCAACATCTGCTTCACTGCACCCTTTTCTTTCATCTTACTTCAACACCTACAAATACACAATCCTCTTAAAACACCACTCATCCTTTCACTTATCTTACTGCCATCACATTATCAACTCTCTCCAATTCTCCACAGTCATCAGCTTTCACAAATATTCATCATTTAGCAAGAGCAAAACAAAATTAGCACAACTTGACACTTTTTCACCTTTCTCTCTCTTTTCTCTTCTCACTTCTTACCATCAAATCATTCATAGGCACAGCTTTTCTGCACACACTGCAATCGCAAGCAACAACAACAACAATGTGCATTTCCATATCACCTTCCATGTAGGAAAGTATCCCATGGCTCTTCACGCTGCTGTATTAAAGCAGAAATGGGACGTGGCAGGGTCTCACTCTGCTTCTTTCCAGAGTCAATTCAGAGCTTCACACCTGATTTACATGACAGGTCTTAGAGTTGGTAGCAAACTGCAAGTGTCATTGTAAATGCGTAAGCTCTCCACTTAACCTGCTCAGCTGGAAGGCGAACAATGCCAGCTTCTGCAATCATTCCGTCGAGCTGAAGTCCCACATCCTAATGTGATCCTGGTAAAACTCTCCTTTCCCTCACTTCAAGACTGTGACGTCCAGCCAAAATGATGGTACCCAAAATTGTACAGCAGCGTCGTGGGTCTTGCCTCTCGTAGCCTCGTGGTCGTGTTGTTGAGCTGCTAATGCATACAGTCGTGCCCATGATCTATGCATCTGAGTACGAATCCCGCTCTGGTCTTTGCATAGATGTATTAATTTAATAGAAGCAGGTCCCAACTGACACTGGAATGAAACAAAGTCAGAATGGATGCTGGTAGTATGTCTCAGTCTACTTAGCTTCAATGCCACCTCTGCCTTTCCCTGCTTCTTTGTGACAAAATTGCCAGAAATTCTATGTGCCAATCTTATTGAGCAGTCCCTCTTTGAGCTGTAAGTAAAGGTGTGTAACTGTGCCTTTTGCTAGGGAGGACCTGTTTTCCGTCAAGCAGTTGAAGTGCCACATTGGCCCCGTGCTCCCACTATTAAACCTGGATGTGAACAAAGGTAGTGGCTTGAAGATGTTGACATATTGCATGAAATGATATTGCAGTGGTGTGAAGTGTTAGTAAAGAGACAGGCTGCTGTGACGGTTGGGCATGATCTTTGCAAATTGTAGGCCTTTTTAAAATGATGAGTTTAAAGCAGAGGTGTATTGGGCGAGAAGCAGATTGTATATTTGGAGAAAGTGTAGTGTAGTTGTGTTAGAAGAAGTTTGAAAGATGGAAATGTGGTTATGAATGAAATGGAGGTGTGCAGCAGCCTGCGAGGTTTCTGTTGTGTTGCGGGCGCAAGCTTTCATGATGAAATGTGTTGCAGCCTAGGGAATGTGTTAGCAGCCCTGCTTTTCCTGATATGTATTAATGACCTGGACTCGGGTGTACAGGCCACAAATTCAAAATTTGCAGATGACACAAAACTTGGAAGTACTGTGAACTGTGAGGAGGATTGTGATCAACTTCAAGAGGACATAGACAGGCTGGTGGAATGGGCGGACGAGTGGCAGATGAAATTTAATGCAGAGAAGTGTGAAGTGATTCGTGTTGGGAGGAAGAACGAGGAGTGGCAATCTCAAATCAAGGGTACCGTTCGAAATGGGGTGCAGGAGCTGAGGGACCTGGGGGCATATGTGCACAAATGATTGAAGGTGGCAGGGCAGGTTGAGAAAGCTGTTCATAAAGCAAATGGGATCCTGGCTCTTATAAGTAGGGGGATAGAGCACAAAAGCAAGGAAGTTATGATAAACCTGTGCAAAAGATTGGTATTGTGTGTGATTCAGGGCACCACACTTTGGTAAGGATGTGAAGGCATTAAGAGGGTGCAGAAAAGTTTCACGAGAATGGTTCCAGGGATGAGGAAGTTGATTTCCGTGGATAGATTGGAGAAGATGGAGCTGTGGGTTTTTGGAGTAGAGAAGATCAAGAGGAGATTTGATAGAGGTGTTGGAAATCACGAGGGGTGTGGACAGAGTAGATAGGGAGAAAGCGTTGCCGTTGGCGGAAGGACGGAGAAGCAGGGGCACCGATTGAAAGTGATTGGCAAAAGAAGCAACGGCGACATGAGGAAAAAGTTTTTTCGGCAGCGAGTTGATAGCAAGCGGAATGCAATGCCTGAGAGGGTGCTGGAGGCAGATTGAATGGTGGCTTTGAAAAAGGAATTGGACAATGACGTGTGGAGAAGATATTTGCAGGGCTACAGGGAAAAAGTAGGGCGGTGGAGCTAGGTGATTAGCCCTTGCAGAGAGCTGTGATGGACACAATGGGCGGAATGGCCTTGTTCTACGCTGTAACCATTGCATGAATGTGTCCTTGGATGAAAGGACACTGATGGCAAATGCTAGTGTTTGCAAATTAAACTTGAGGAAAAGCAAAGAAAACCCAATGAATTCTGTGATTGCATTGGTGGTTCAGTGGTAGAATTCTCGCCTGCCACGTGGGAGGCCCGGGTTCGATTCCCGGCCAATGCAATGATACTCCTATTGCTATTTCCATCCTTCTTCCCCTGCTCTTTGCACTGCACCACCCCCACCCCTCCCCCCTGCCACATCGCAGCGTCTTTCCCATTTTGCTGCTACAACTTTTCAACATCTGCTTCACTGCACCCTTTTCTTTCATCTTACTTCAACACCTACAAATACACAATCCTCTTAAAACACCACTCATCCTTTCACTTATCTTACTGCCATCACATTATCAACTCTCTCCAATTCTCCACAGTCATCAGCTTTCACAAATATTCATCATTTAGCAAGAGCAAAACAAAATTAGCACAACTTGACACTTTTTCACCTTTCTCTCTCTTTTCTCTTCTCACTTCTTACCATCAAATCATTCATAGGCACAGCTTTTCTGCACACACTGCAATCGCAAGCAACAACAACAACAATGTGCATTTCCATATCACCTTCCATGTAGGAAAGTATCCCATGGCTCTTCACGCTGCTGTATTAAAGCAGAAATGGGACGTGGCAGGGTCTCACTCTGCTTCTTTCCAGAGTCAATTCAGAGCTTCACACCTGATTTACATGACAGGTCTTAGAGTTGGTAGCAAACTGCAAGTGTCATTGTAAATGCGTAAGCTCTCCACTTAACCTGCTCAGCTGGAAGGCGAACAATGCCAGCTTCTGCAATCATTCCGTCGAGCTGAAGTCCCACATCCTAATGTGATCCTAGTAAAATTCTCCTTTCCCTCACTTCAAGACTGTGACGTCCAGCCAAAATGATGGTACCCAAAATTGTACAGCAGCGTCGTGGGTCTTGCCTCTCGTAGCCTCGTGGTCGTGTTGTTGAGCTGCTAATGCATACAGTCGTGCCCATGATCTATGCATCTGAGTACGAATCCCGCTCTGGTCTTTGCATAGATGTATTAATTTAATAGAAGCAGGTCCCAACTGACACTGGAATGAAACAAAGTCAGAATGGATGCTGGTAGTATGTCTCAGTCTACTTAGCTTCAATGCCACCTCTGCCTTTCCCTGCTTCTTTGTGACAAAATTGCCAGGAATTCTATGTGCCAATCTTATTGAGCAGTCCCTCTTTGAGCTGTAAGTAAAGGTGTGTAACTGTGCCTTTTGCTAGGGAGGACCTGTTTTCCGTCAAGCAGTTGAAGTGCCACCTTGGCCCCGTGCTCCCACTATTAAACCTGGATGTGAACAAAGGTAGTGGCTTGAAGATGTTGACATATTGCATGAAATGATATTGCAGTGGTGTGAAGTGTTAGTAAAGAGACAGGCTGCTGTGACGGTTGGGCATGATCTTTGCAAATTGTAGGCCTTTTTAAAATGATGAGTTTAAAGCAGAGGTGTATTGGGCGAGAAGCAGATTGTATATTTGGAGAAAGTGTAGTGTAGTTGTGTTAGAAGAAGTTTGAAAGATGGAAATGTGGTTATGAATGAAATGGAGGTGTGCAGCAGCCTGCGAGGTTTCTGTGGTGTTGCGGGCGCAAGCTTGCATGATGAAATGTGTTGCAGCCTAGGGAATGTGTTAACAGCCCTGCTTTTCCTGATATGTATTAATGACCTGGACTCGGGTGTACAGGCCACAAATTCAAAATTTGCAGATGACACAAAACTTGGAAGTACTGTGAACTGTGAGGAGGATTGTGATCAACTTCAAGAGGACATAGACAGGCTGGTGGAATGGGCGGACGAGTGGCAGATGAAATTTAATGCAGAGAAGTGTGAAGTGATTCGTGTTGGGAGGAAGAACGAGGAGTGGCAATCTCAAATCAAGGGTACCGTTCGAAATGGGGTGCAGGAGCTGAGGGACCTGGGGGCATATGTGCACAAATGATTGAAGGTGGCAGGGCAGGTTGAGAAAGCTGTTCATAAAGCAAATGGGATCCTGGCTCTTATAAGTAGGGGGATAGAGCACAAAAGCAAGGAAGTTATGATAAACCTGTGCAAAAGATTGGTATTGTGTGTGATTCAGGGCACCACACTTTGGTAAGGATGTGAAGGCATTAAGAGGGTGCAGAAAAGTTTCACGAGAATGGTTCCAGGGATGAGGAAGTTGATTTCCGTGGATAGATTGGAGAAGATGGAGCTGTGGGTTTTTGGAGTAGAGAAGATCAAGAGGAGATTTGATAGAGGTGTTGGAAATCACGAGGGGTGTGGACAGAGTAGATAGGGAGAAAGCGTTGCCGTTGGCGGAAGGACGGAGAAGCAGGGGCACCGATTGAAAGTGATTGGCAAAAGAAGCAACGGCGACATGAGGAAAAAGTTTTTTCGGCAGCGAGTTGATAGCAAGCGGAATGCAATGCCTGAGAGTGTGCTGGAGGCAGATTGAATGGTGGCTTTGAAAAAGGAATTGGACAATGACGTGTGGAGAAGATATTTGCAGGGCTACAGGGAAAAAGTAGGGCGGTGGAGCTAGGTGATTAGCCCTTGCAGAGAGCTGTGATGGACACAATGGGCGGAATGGCCTTGTTCTACGCTGTAACCATTGCATGAATGTGTCCTTGGATGAAAGGACACTGATGGCAAATGCTAGTGTTTGCAAATTAAACTTGAGGAAAAGCAAAGAAAACCCAATGAATTCTGTGATTGCATTGGTGGTTCAGTGGTAGAATTCTCGCCTGCCACGCGGGAGGCCCGGGTTCGATTCCCGGCCAATGCAATGATACTCCTATTGCTATTTCCATCCTTCTTCCCCTGCTCTTTGCACTGCACCACCCCCACCCCTCCCCCCTGCCACATCGCAGCGTCTTTCCCATTTTGCTGCTACAACTTTTCAACATCTGCTTCACTGCACCCTTTTCTTTCATCTTACTTCAACACCTACAAATACGCAATCCTCTTAAAACACCACTCATCCTTTCACTTATCTTACTGCCATCACATTATCAACTCTCTCCAATTCTCCACAGTCATCAGCTTTCACAAATATTCATCATTTAGCAAGAGCAAAACAAAATTAGCACAACTTGACACTTTTTCACCTTTCTCTCTCTTTTCTCTTCTCACTTCTTACCATCAAATCATTCATAGGCACAGCTTTTCTGCACACACTGCAATCGCAAGCAACAACAACAACAATGTGCATTTCCATATCACCTTCCATGTAGGAAAGTATCCCATGGCTCTTCACGCTGCTGTATTAAAGCAGAAATGGGACGTGGCAGGGTCTCACTCTGCTTCTTTCCAGAGTCAATTCAGAGCTTCACACCTGATTTACATGACAGGTCTTAGAGTTGGTAGCAAACTGCAAGTGTCATTGTAAATGCGTAAGCTCTCCACTTAACCTGCTCAGTTGGAAGGCGAACAATGCCAGCTTCTGCAATCATTCCGTCGAGCTGAAGTCCCACATCCTAATGTGATCCTGGTAAAACTCTCCTTTCCCTCACTTCAAGACTGTGACGTCCAGCCAAAATGATGGTACCCAAAATTGTACAGCAGCGTCGTGGGTCTTGCCTCTCGTAGCCTCGTGGTCGTGTTGTTGAGCTGCTAATGCATACAGTCGTGCCCATGATCTATGCATCTGAGTACGAATCCCGCTCTGGTCTTTGCATAGATGTATTAATTTAATAGAAGCAGGTCCCAACTGACACTGGAATGAAACAAAGTCAGAATGGATGCTGGTAGTATGTCTCAGTCTACTTAGCTTCAATGCCACCTCTGCCTTTCCCTGCTTCTTTGTGACAAAATTGCCAGGAATTCTATGTGCCAATCTTATTGAGCAGTCCCTCTTTGAGCTGTAAGTAAAGGTGTGTAACTGTGCCTTTTGCTAGGGAGGACCTGTTTTCCGTCAAGCAGTTGAAGTGCCACCTTGGCCCCGTGCTCCCACTATTAAACCTGGATGTGAACAAAGGTAGTGGCTTGAAGATGTTGACATATTGCATGAAATGATATTGCAGTGGTGTGAAGTGTTAGTAAAGAGACAGGCTGCTGTGACGGTTGGGCATGATCTTTGCAAATTGTAGGCCTTTTTAAAATGATGAGTTTAAAGCAGAGGTGTATTGGGCGAGAAGCAGATTGTATATTTGGAGAAAGTGTAGTGTAGTTGTGTTAGAAGAAGTTTGAAAGATGGAAATGTGGTTATGAATGAAATGGAGGTGTGCAGCAGCCTGCGAGGTTTCTGTTGTGTTGCGGGCGCAAGCTTTCATGATGAAATGTGTTGCAGCCTAGGGAATGTGTTAGCAGCCCTGCTTTTCCTGATATGTATTAATGACCTGGACTCGGGTGTACAGGCCACAAATTCAAAATTTGCAGATGACACAAAACTTGGAAGTACTGTGAACTGTGAGGAGGATTGTGATCAACTTCAAGAGGACATAGACAGGCTGGTGGAATGGGCGGACGAGTGGCAGATGAAATTTAATGCAGAGTAGTGTGAATTGATTCGTGTTGGTAGGAAGAACGAGGAGTGGCAATCTCAAATCAAGGGTACCGTTCGAAATGGGGTGCAGGAGCTGAGGGACCTGGGGGCATATGTGCACAAATGATTGAAGGTGGCAGGGCAGGTTGAGAAAGCTGTTCATAAAGCAAATGGGATCCTGGCTCTTATAAGTAGGGGGATAGAGCACAAAAGCAAGGAAGTTATGATAAACCTGTGCAAAAGATTGGTATTGTGTGTGATTCAGGGCACCACACTTTGGTAAGGATGTGAAGGCATTAAGAGGGTGCAGAAAAGTTTCACGAGAATGGTTCCAGGGATGAGGAAGTTGATTTCCGTGGATAGATTGGAGAAGATGGAGCTGTGGGTTTTTGGAGTAGAGAAGATCAAGAGGAGATTTGATAGAGGTGTTGGAAATCACGAGGGGTGTGGACAGAGTAGATAGGGAGAAAGCGTTGCCGTTGGCGGAAGGACGGAGAAGCAGGGGCACCGATTGAAAGTGATTGGCAAAAGAAGCAACGGCGACATGAGGAAAAAGTTTTTTCGGCAGCGAGTTGATAGCAAGCGGAATGCAATGCCTGAGAGGGTGCTGGAGGCAGATTGAATGGTGGCTTTGAAAAAGGAATTGGACAATGACGTGTGGAGAAGATATTTGCAGGGCTACAGGGAAAAAGTAGGGCGGTGGAGCTAGGTGATTAGCCCTTGCAGAGAGCTGTGATGGACACAATGGGCGGAATGGCCTTGTTCTACGCTGTAACCATTGCATGAATGTGTCCTTGGATGAAAGGACACTGATGGCAAATGCTAGTGTTTGCAAATTAAACTTGAGGAAAAGCAAAGAAAACCCAATGAATTCTGTGATTGCATTGGTGGTTCAGTGGTAGAATTCTCGCCTGCCACGCGGGAGGCCCGGGTTCGATTCCCGGCCAATGCAATGATACTCCTATTGCTATTTCCATCCTTCTTCCCCTGCTCTTTGCACTGCACCACCCCCACCCCTCCCCCCTGCCACATCGCAGCGTCTTTCCCATTTTGCTGCTACAACTTTTCAACATCTGCTTCACTGCACCCTTTTCTTTCATCTTACTTCAACACCTACAAATACACAATCCTCTTAAAACACCACTCATCCTTTCACTTATCTTACTGCCATCACATTATCAACTCTCTCCAATTCTCCACAGTCATCAGCTTTCACAAATATTCATCATTTAGCAAGAGCAAAACAAAATTAGCACAACTTGACACTTTTTCACCTTTCTCTCTCTTTTCTCTTCTCACTTCTTACCATCAAATCATTCATAGGCACAGCTTTTCTGCACACACTGCAATCGCAAGCAACAACAACAACAATGTGCATTTCCATATCACCTTCCATGTAGGAAAGTATCCCATGGCTCTTCACGCTGCTGTATTAAAGCAGAAATGGGACGTGGCAGGGTCTCACTCTGCTTCTTTCCAGAGTCAATTCAGAGCTTCACACCTGATTTACATGACAGGTCTTAGAGTTGGTAGCAAACTGCAAGTGTCATTGTAAATGCGTAAGCTCTCCACTTAACCTGCTCAGCTGGAAGGCGAACAATGCCAGCTTCTGCAATCATTCCGTCGAGCTGAAGTCCCACATCCTAATGTGATCCTTGTAAAATTCTCCTTTCCCTCACTTCAAGACTGTGACGTCCAGCCAAAATGATGGTACCCAAAATTGTACAGCAGCGTCGTGGGTCTTGCCTCTCGTAGCCTCGTGGTCGTGTTGTTGAGCTGCTAATGCATACAGTCGTGCCCATGATCTATGCATCTGAGTACGAATCCCGCTCTGGTCTTTGCATAGATGTATTAATTTAATAGAAGCAGGTCCCAACTGACACTGGAATGAAACAAAGTCAGAATGGATGCTGGTAGTATGTCTCAGTCTACTTAGCTTCAATGCCACCTCTGCCTTTCCCTGCTTCTTTGTGACAAAATTGCCAGGAATTCTATGTGCCAATCTTATTGAGCAGTCCCTCTTTGAGCTGTAAGTAAAGGTGTGTAACTGTGCCTTTTGCTAGGGAGGACCTGTTTTCCGTCAAGCAGTTGAAGTGCCACCTTGGCCCCGTGCTCCCACTATTAAACCTGGATGTGAACAAAGGTAGTGGCTTGAAGATGTTGACATATTGCATGAAATGATATTGCAGTGGTGTGAAGTGTTAGTAAAGAGACAGGCTGCTGTGACGGTTGGGCATGATCTTTGCAAATTGTAGGCCTTTTTAAAATGATGAGTTTAAAGCAGAGGTGTATTGGGCGAGAAGCAGATTGTATATTTGGAGAAAGTGTAGTGTAGTTGTGTTAGAAGAAGTTTGAAAGATGGAAATGTGGTTATGAATGAAATGGAGGTGTGCAGCAGCCTGCGAGGTTTCTGTGGTGTTGCGGGCGCAAGCTTGCATGATGAAATGTGTTGCAGCCTAGGGAATGTGTTAACAGCCCTGCTTTTCCTGATATGTATTAATGACCTGGACTCGGGTGTACAGGCCACAAATTCAAAATTTGCAGATGACACAAAACTTGGAAGTACTGTGAACTGTGAGGAGGATTGTGATCAACTTCAAGAGGACATAGACAGGCTGGTGGAATGGGCGGACGAGTGGCAGATGAAATTTAATGCAGAGAAGTGTGAAGTGATTCGTGTTGGGAGGAAGAACGAGGAGTGGCAATCTCAAATCAAGGGTACCGTTCGAAATGGGGTGCAGGAGCTGAGGGACCTGAGGGCATATGTGCACAAATGATTGAAGGTGGCAGGGCAGGTTGAGATAGCTGTTCATAAAGCAAATGGGATCCTGGCTCTTATAAGTAGGGGGATAGAGCACAAAAGCAAGGAAGTTATGATAAACCTGTGCAAAAGATTGGTATTGTGTGTGATTCAGGGCACCACACTTTGGTAAGGATGTGAAGGCATTAAGAGGGTGCAGAAAAGTTTCACGAGAATGGTTCCAGGGATGAGGAAGTTGATTTCCGTGGATAGATTGGAGAAGATGGAGCTGTGGGTTTTTGGAGTAGAGAAGATCAAGAGGAGATTTGATAGAGGTGTTGGAAATCACGAGGGGTGTGGACAGAGTAGATAGGGAGAAAGCGTTGCCGTTGGCGGAAGGACGGAGAAGCAGGGGCACCGATTGAAAGTGATTGGCAAAAGAAGCAACGGCGACATGAGGAAAAAGTTTTTTCGGCAGCGAGTTGATAGCAAGCGGAATGCAATGCCTGAGAGTGTGCTGGAGGCAGATTGAATGGTGGCTTTGAAAAAGGAATTGGACAATGACGTGTGGAGAAGATATTTGCAGGGCTACAGGGAAAAAGTAGGGCGGTGGAGCTAGGTGATTAGCCCTTGCAGAGAGCTGTGATGGACACAATGGGCGGAATGGCCTTGTTCTACGCTGTAACCATTGCATGAATGTGTCCTTGGATGAAAGGACACTGATGGCAAATGCTAGTGTTTGCAAATTAAACTTGAGGAAAAGCAAAGAAAACCCAATGAATTCTGTGATTGCATTGGTGGTTCAGTGGTAGAATTCTCGCCTGCCACGCGGGAGGCCCGGGTTCGATTCCCGGCCAATGCAATGATACTCCTATTGCTATTTCCATCCTTCTTCCCCTGCTCTTTGCACTGCACCACCCCCACCCCTCCCCCCTGCCACATCGCAGCGTCTTTCCCATTTTGCTGCTACAACTTTTCAACATCTGCTTCACTGCACCCTTTTCTTTCATCTTACTTCAACACCTACAAATACGCAATCCTCTTAAAACACCACTCATCCTTTCACTTATCTTACTGCCATCACATTATCAACTCTCTCCAATTCTCCACAGTCATCAGCTTTCACAAATATTCATCATTTAGCAAGAGCAAAACAAAATTAGCACAACTTGACACTTTTTCACCTTTCTCTCTCTTTTCTCTTCTCACTTCTTACCATCAAATCATTCATAGGCACAGCTTTTCTGCACACACTGCAATCGCAAGCAACAACAACAACAATGTGCATTTCCATATCACCTTCCATGTAGGAAAGTATCCCATGGCTCTTCACGCTGCTGTATTAAAGCAGAAATGGGACGTGGCAGGGTCTCACTCTGCTTCTTTCCAGAGTCAATTCAGAGCTTCACACCTGATTTACATGACAGGTCTTAGAGTTGGTAGCAAACTGCAAGTGTCATTGTAAATGCGTAAGCTCTCCACTTAACCTGCTCAGTTGGAAGGCGAACAATGCCAGCTTCTGCAATCATTCCGTCGAGCTGAAGTCCCACATCCTAATGTGATCCTGGTAAAACTCTCCTTTCCCTCACTTCAAGACTGTGACGTCCAGCCAAAATGATGGTACCCAAAATTGTACAGCAGCGTCGTGGGTCTTGCCTCTCGTAGCCTCGTGGTCGTGTTGTTGAGCTGCTAATGCATACAGTCGTGCCCATGATCTATGCATCTGAGTACGAATCCCGCTCTGGTCTTTGCATAGATGTATTAATTTAATAGAAGCAGGTCCCAACTGACACTGGAATGAAACAAAGTCAGAATGGATGCTGGTAGTATGTCTCAGTCTACTTAGCTTCAATGCCACCTCTGCCTTTCCCTGCTTCTTTGTGACAAAATTGCCAGGAATTCTATGTGCCAATCTTATTGAGCAGTCCCTCTTTGAGCTGTAAGTAAAGGTGTGTAACTGTGCCTTTTGCTAGGGAGGACCTGTTTTCCGTCAAGCAGTTGAAGTGCCACCTTGGCCCCGTGCTCCCACTATTAAACCTGGATGTGAACAAAGGTAGTGGCTTGAAGATGTTGACATATTGCATGAAATGATATTGCAGTGGTGTGAAGTGTTAGTAAAGAGACAGGCTGCTGTGACGGTTGGGCATGATCTTTGCAAATTGTAGGCCTTTTTAAAATGATGAGTTTAAAGCAGAGGTGTATTGGGCGAGAAGCAGATTGTATATTTGGAGAAAGTGTAGTGTAGTTGTGTTAGAAGAAGTTTGAAAGATGGAAATGTGGTTATGAATGAAATGGAGGTGTGCAGCAGCCTGCGAGGTTTCTGTTGTGTTGCGGGCGCAAGCTTTCATGATGAAATGTGTTGCAGCCTAGGGAATGTGTTAGCAGCCCTGCTTTTCCTGATATGTATTAATGACCTGGACTCGGGTGTACAGGCCACAAATTCAAAATTTGCAGATGACACAAAACTTGGAAGTACTGTGAACTGTGAGGAGGATTGTGATCAACTTCAAGAGGACATAGACAGGCTGGTGGAATGGGCGGACGAGTGGCAGATGAAATTTAATGCAGAGTAGTGTGAATTGATTCGTGTTGGTAGGAAGAACGAGGAGTGGCAATCTCAAATCAAGGGTACCGTTCGAAATGGGGTGCAGGAGCTGAGGGACCTGGGGGCATATGTGCACAAATGATTGAAGGTGGCAGGGCAGGTTGAGAAAGCTGTTCATAAAGCAAATGGGATCCTGGCTCTTATAAGTAGGGGGATAGAGCACAAAAGCAAGGAAGTTATGATAAACCTGTGCAAAAGATTGGTATTGTGTGTGATTCAGGGCACCACACTTTGGTAAGGATGTGAAGGCATTAAGAGGGTGCAGAAAAGTTTCACGAGAATGGTTCCAGGGATGAGGAAGTTGATTTCCGTGGATAGATTGGAGAAGATGGAGCTGTGGGTTTTTGGAGTAGAGAAGATCAAGAGGAGATTTGATAGAGGTGTTGGAAATCACGAGGGGTGTGGACAGAGTAGATAGGGAGAAAGCGTTGCCGTTGGCGGAAGGACGGAGAAGCAGGGGCACCGATTGAAAGTGATTGGCAAAAGAAGCAACGGCGACATGAGGAAAAAGTTTTTTCGGCAGCGAGTTGATAGCAAGCGGAATGCAATGCCTGAGAGGGTGCTGGAGGCAGATTGAATGGTGGCTTTGAAAAAGGAATTGGACAATGACGTGTGGAGAAGATATTTGCAGGGCTACAGGGAAAAAGTAGGGCGGTGGAGCTAGGTGATTAGCCCTTGCAGAGAGCTGTGATGGACACAATGGGCGGAATGGCCTTGTTCTACGCTGTAACCATTGCATGAATGTGTCCTTGGATGAAAGGACACTGATGGCAAATGCTAGTGTTTGCAAATTAAACTTGAGGAAAAGCAAAGAAAACCCAATGAATTCTGTGATTGCATTGGTGGTTCAGTGGTAGAATTCTCGCCTGCCACGCGGGACGCCCGGGTTCGATTCCCGGCCAATGCAATGATACTCCTATTGCTATTTCCATCCTTCTTCCCCTGCTCTTTGCACTGCACCACCCCCACCCCTCCCCCCTGCCACATCGCAGCGTCTTTCCCATTTTGCTGCTACAACTTTTCAACATCTGCTTCACTGCACCCTTTTCTTTCATCTTACTTCAACACCTACAAATACACAATCCTCTTAAAACACCACTCATCCTTTCACTTATCTTACTGCCATCACATTATCAACTCTCTCCAATTCTCCACAGTCATCAGCTTTCACAAATATTCATCATTTAGCAAGAGCAAAACAAAATTAGCACAACTTGACACTTTTTCACCTTTCTCTCTCTTTTCTCTTCTCACTTCTTACCATCAAATCATTCATAGGCACAGCTTTTCTGCACACACTGCAATCGCAAGCAACAACAACAACAATGTGCATTTCCATATCACCTTCCATGTAGGAAAGTATCCCATGGCTCTTCACGCTGCTGTATTAAAGCAGAAATGGGACGTGGCAGGGTCTCACTCTGCTTCTTTCCAGAGTCAATTCAGAGCTTCACACCTGATTTACATGACAGGTCTTAGAGTTGGTAGCAAACTGCAAGTGTCATTGTAAATGCGTAAGCTCTCCACTTAACCTGCTCAGCTGGAAGGCGAACAATGCCAGCTTCTGCAATCATTCCGTCGAGCTGAAGTCCCACATCCTAATGTGATCCTTGTAAAATTCTCCTTTCCCTCACTTCAAGACTGTGACGTCCAGCCAAAATGATGGTACCCAAAATTGTACAGCAGCGTCGTGGGTCTTGCCTCTCGTAGCCTCGTGGTCGTGTTGTTGAGCTGCTAATGCATACAGTCGTGCCCATGATCTATGCATCTGAGTACGAATCCCGCTCTGGTCTTTGCATAGATGTATTAATTTAATAGAAGCAGGTCCCAACTGACACTGGAATGAAACAAAGTCAGAATGGATGCTGGTAGTATGTCTCAGTCTACTTAGCTTCAATGCCACCTCTGCCTTTCCCTGCTTCTTTGTGACAAAATTGCCAGGAATTCTATGTGCCAATCTTATTGAGCAGTCCCTCTTTGAGCTGTAAGTAAAGGTGTGTAACTGTGCCTTTTGCTAGGGAGGACCTGTTTTCCGTCAAGCAGTTGAAGTGCCACCTTGGCCCCGTGCTCCCACTATTAAACCTGGATGTGAACAAAGGTAGTGGCTTGAAGATGTTGACATATTGCATGAAATGATATTGCAGTGGTGTGAAGTGTTAGTAAAGAGACAGGCTGCTGTGACGGTTGGGCATGATCTTTGCAAATTGTAGGCCTTTTTAAAATGATGAGTTTAAAGCAGAGGTGTATTGGGCGAGAAGCAGATTGTATATTTGGAGAAAGTGTAGTGTAGTTGTGTTAGAAGAAGTTTGAAAGATGGAAATGTGGTTATGAATGAAATGGAGGTGTGCAGCAGCCTGCGAGGTTTCTGTTGTGTTGCGGGCGCAAGCTTTCATGATGAAATGTGTTGCAGCCTAGGGAATGTGTTAGCAGCCCTGCTTTTCCTGATATGTATTAATGACCTGGACTCGGGTGTACAGGCCACAAATTCAAAATTTGCAGATGACACAAAACTTGGAAGTACTGTGAACTGTGAGGAGGATTGTGATCAACTTCAAGAGGACATAGACAGGCTGGTGGAATGGGCGGACGAGTGGCAGATGAAATTTAATGCAGAGTAGTGTGAATTGATTCGTGTTGGTAGGAAGAACGAGGAGTGGCAATCTCAAATCAAGGGTACCGTTCGAAATGGGGTGCAGGAGCTGAGGGACCTGGGGGCATATGTGCACAAATGATTGAAGGTGGCAGGGCAGGTTGAGAAAGCTGTTCATAAAGCAAATGGGATCCTGGCTCTTATAAGTAGGGGGATAGAGCACAAAAGCAAGGAAGTTATGATAAACCTGTGCAAAAGATTGGTATTGTGTGTGATTCAGGGCACCACACTTTGGTAAGGATGTGAAGGCATTAAGAGGGTGCAGAAAAGTTTCACGAGAATGGTTCCAGGGATGAGGAAGTTGATTTCCGTGGATAGATTGGAGAAGATGGAGCTGTGGGTTTTTGGAGTAGAGAAGATCAAGAGGAGATTTGATAGAGGTGTTGGAAATCACGAGGGGTGTGGACAGAGTAGATAGGGAGAAAGCGTTGCCGTTGGCGGAAGGACGGAGAAGCAGGGGCACCGATTGAAAGTGATTGGCAAAAGAAGCAACGGCGACATGAGGAAAAAGTTTTTTCGGCAGCGAGTTGATAGCAAGCGGAATGCAATGCCTGAGAGGGTGCTGGAGGCAGATTGAATGGTGGCTTTGAAAAAGGAATTGGACAATGACGTGTGGAGAAGATATTTGCAGGGCTACAGGGAAAAAGTAGGGCGGTGGAGCTAGGTGATTAGCCCTTGCAGAGAGCTGTGATGGACACAATGGGCGGAATGGCCTTGTTCTACGCTGTAACCATTGCATGAATGTGTCCTTGGATGAAAGGACACTGATGGCAAATGCTAGTGTTTGCAAATTAAACTTGAGGAAAAGCAAAGAAAACCCAATGAATTCTGTGATTGCATTGGTGGTTCAGTGGTAGAATTCTCGCCTGCCACGCGGGACGCCCGGGTTCGATTCCCGGCCAATGCAATGATACTCCTATTGCTATTTCCATCCTTCTTCCCCTGCTCTTTGCACTGCACCACCCCCACCCCTCCCCCCTGCCACATCGCAGCGTCTTTCCCATTTTGCTGCTACAACTTTTCAACATCTGCTTCACTGCACCCTTTTCTTTCATCTTACTTCAACACCTACAAATACACAATCCTCTTAAAACACCACTCATCCTTTCACTTATCTTACTGCCATCACATTATCAACTCTCTCCAATTCTCCACAGTCATCAGCTTTCACAAATATTCATCATTTAGCAAGAGCAAAACAAAATTAGCACAACTTGACACTTTTTCACCTTTCTCTCTCTTTTCTCTTCTCACTTCTTACCATCAAATCATTCATAGGCACAGCTTTTCTGCACACACTGCAATCGCAAGCAACAACAACAACAATGTGCATTTCCATATCACCTTCCATGTAGGAAAGTATCCCATGGCTCTTCACGCTGCTGTATTAAAGCAGAAATGGGACGTGGCAGGGTCTCACTCTGCTTCTTTCCAGAGTCAATTCAGAGCTTCACACCTGATTTACATGACAGGTCTTAGAGTTGGTAGCAAACTGCAAGTGTCATTGTAAATGCGTAAGCTCTCCACTTAACCTGCTCAGCTGGAAGGCGAACAATGCCAGCTTCTGCAATCATTCCGTCGAGCTGAAGTCCCACATCCTAATGTGATCCTTGTAAAATTCTCCTTTCCCTCACTTCAAGACTGTGACGTCCAGCCAAAATGATGGTACCCAAAATTGTACAGCAGCGTCGTGGGTCTTGCCTCTCGTAGCCTCGTGGTCGTGTTGTTGAGCTGCTAATGCATACAGTCGTGCCCATGATCTATGCATCTGAGTACGAATCCCGCTCTGGTCTTTGCATAGATGTATTAATTTAATAGAAGCAGGTCCCAACTGACACTGGAATGAAACAAAGTCAGAATGGATGCTGGTAGTATGTCTCAGTCTACTTAGCTTCAATGCCACCTCTGCCTTTCCCTGCTTCTTTGTGACAAAATTGCCAGGAATTCTATGTGCCAATCTTATTGAGCAGTCCCTCTTTGAGCTGTAAGTAAAGGTGTGTAACTGTGCCTTTTGCTAGGGAGGACCTGTTTTCCGTCAAGCAGTTGAAGTGCCACCTTGGCCCCGTGCTCCCACTATTAAACCTGGATGTGAACAAAGGTAGTGGCTTGAAGATGTTGACATATTGCATGAAATGATATTGCAGTGGTGTGAAGTGTTAGTAAAGAGACAGGCTGCTGTGACGGTTGGGCATGATCTTTGCAAATTGTAGGCCTTTTTAAAATGATGAGTTTAAAGCAGAGGTGTATTGGGCGAGAAGCAGATTGTATATTTGGAGAAAGTGTAGTGTAGTTGTGTTAGAAGAAGTTTGAAAGATGGAAATGTGGTTATGAATGAAATGGAGGTGTGCAGCAGCCTGCGAGGTTTCTGTTGTGTTGCGGGCGCAAGCTTTCATGATGAAATGTGTTGCAGCCTAGGGAATGTGTTAGCAGCCCTGCTTTTCCTGATATGTATTAATGACCTGGACTCGGGTGTACAGGCCACAAATTCAAAATTTGCAGATGACACAAAACTTGGAAGTACTGTGAACTGTGAGGAGGATTGTGATCAACTTCAAGAGGACATAGACAGGCTGGTGGAATGGGCGGACGAGTGGCAGATGAAATTTAATGCAGAGTAGTGTGAATTGATTCGTGTTGGTAGGAAGAACGAGGAGTGGCAATCTCAAATCAAGGGTACCGTTCGAAATGGGGTGCAGGAGCTGAGGGACCTGGGGGCATATGTGCACAAATGATTGAAGGTGGCAGGGCAGGTTGAGAAAGCTGTTCATAAAGCAAATGGGATCCTGGCTCTTATAAGTAGGGGGATAGAGCACAAAAGCAAGGAAGTTATGATAAACCTGTGCAAAAGATTGGTATTGTGTGTGATTCAGGGCACCACACTTTGGTAAGGATGTGAAGGCATTAAGAGGGTGCAGAAAAGTTTCACGAGAATGGTTCCAGGGATGAGGAAGTTGATTTCCGTGGATAGATTGGAGAAGATGGAGCTGTGGGTTTTTGGAGTAGAGAAGATCAAGAGGAGATTTGATAGAGGTGTTGGAAATCACGAGGGGTGTGGACAGAGTAGATAGGGAGAAAGCGTTGCCGTTGGCGGAAGGACGGAGAAGCAGGGGCACCGATTGAAAGTGATTGGCAAAAGAAGCAACGGCGACATGAGGAAAAAGTTTTTTCGGCAGCGAGTTGATAGCAAGCGGAATGCAATGCCTGAGAGGGTGCTGGAGGCAGATTGAATGGTGGCTTTGAAAAAGGAATTGGACAATGACGTGTGGAGAAGATATTTGCAGGGCTACAGGGAAAAAGTAGGGCGGTGGAGCTAGGTGATTAGCCCTTGCAGAGAGCTGTGATGGACACAATGGGCGGAATGGCCTTGTTCTACGCTGTAACCATTGCATGAATGTGTCCTTGGATGAAAGGACACTGATGGCAAATGCTAGTGTTTGCAAATTAAACTTGAGGAAAAGCAAAGAAAACCCAATGAATTCTGTGATTGCATTGGTGGTTCAGTGGTAGAATTCTCGCCTGCCACGCGGGACGCCCGGGTTCGATTCCCGGCCAATGCAATGATACTCCTATTGCTATTTCCATCCTTCTTCCCCTGCTCTTTGCACTGCACCACCCCCACCCCTCCCCCCTGCCACATCGCAGCGTCTTTCCCATTTTGCTGCTACAACTTTTCAACATCTGCTTCACTGCACCCTTTTCTTTCATCTTACTTCAACACCTACAAATACACAATCCTCTTAAAACACCACTCATCCTTTCACTTATCTTACTGCCATCACATTATCAACTCTCTCCAATTCTCCACAGTCATCAGCTTTCACAAATATTCATCATTTAGCAAGAGCAAAACAAAATTAGCACAACTTGACACTTTTTCACCTTTCTCTCTCTTTTCTCTTCTCACTTCTTACCATCAAATCATTCATAGGCACAGCTTTTCTGCACACACTGCAATCGCAAGCAACAACAACAACAATGTGCATTTCCATATCACCTTCCATGTAGGAAAGTATCCCATGGCTCTTCACGCTGCTGTATTAAAGCAGAAATGGGACGTGGCAGGGTCTCACTCTGCTTCTTTCCAGAGTCAATTCAGAGCTTCACACCTGATTTACATGACAGGTCTTAGAGTTGGTAGCAAACTGCAAGTGTCATTGTAAATGCGTAAGCTCTCCACTTAACCTGCTCAGCTGGAAGGCGAACAATGCCAGCTTCTGCAATCATTCCGTCGAGCTGAAGTCCCACATCCTAATGTGATCCTTGTAAAATTCTCCTTTCCCTCACTTCAAGACTGTGACGTCCAGCCAAAATGATGGTACCCAAAATTGTACAGCAGCGTCGTGGGTCTTGCCTCTCGTAGCCTCGTGGTCGTGTTGTTGAGCTGCTAATGCATACAGTCGTGCCCATGATCTATGCATCTGAGTACGAATCCCGCTCTGGTCTTTGCATAGATGTATTAATTTAATAGAAGCAGGTCCCAACTGACACTGGAATGAAACAAAGTCAGAATGGATGCTGGTAGTATGTCTCAGTCTACTTAGCTTCAATGCCACCTCTGCCTTTCCCTGCTTCTTTGTGACAAAATTGCCAGGAATTCTATGTGCCAATCTTATTGAGCAGTCCCTCTTTGAGCTGTAAGTAAAGGTGTGTAACTGTGCCTTTTGCTAGGGAGGACCTGTTTTCCGTCAAGCAGTTGAAGTGCCACCTTGGCCCCGTGCTCCCACTATTAAACCTGGATGTGAACAAAGGTAGTGGCTTGAAGATGTTGACATATTGCATGAAATGATATTGCAGTGGTGTGAAGTGTTAGTAAAGAGACAGGCTGCTGTGACGGTTGGGCATGATCTTTGCAAATTGTAGGCCTTTTTAAAATGATGAGTTTAAAGCAGAGGTGTATTGGGCGAGAAGCAGATTGTATATTTGGAGAAAGTGTAGTGTAGTTGTGTTAGAAGAAGTTTGAAAGATGGAAATGTGGTTATGAATGAAATGGAGGTGTGCAGCAGCCTGCGAGGTTTCTGTGGTGTTGCGGGCGCAAGCTTGCATGATGAAATGTGTTGCAGCCTAGGGAATGTGTTAACAGCCCTGCTTTTCCTGATATGTATTAATGACCTGGACTCGGGTGTACAGGCCACAAATTCAAAATTTGCAGATGACACAAAACTTGGAAGTACTGTGAACTGTGAGGAGGATTGTGATCAACTTCAAGAGGACATAGACAGGCTGGTGGAATGGGCGGACGAGTGGCAGATGAAATTTAATGCAGAGAAGTGTGAAGTGATTCGTGTTGGGAGGAAGAACGAGGAGTGGCAATCTCAAATCAAGAGTACCGTTCGAAATGGGGTGCAGGAGCTGAGGGACCTGAGGGCATATGTGCACAAATGATTGAAGGTGGCAGGGCAGGTTGAGATAGCTGTTCATAAAGCAAATGGGATCCTGGCTCTTATAAGTAGGGGGATAGAGCACAAAAGCAAGGAAGTTATGATAAACCTGTGCAAAAGATTGGTATTGTGTGTGATTCAGGGCACCACACTTTGGTAAGGATGTGAAGGCATTAAGAGGGTGCAGAAAAGTTTCACGAGAATGGTTCCAGGGATGAGGAAGTTGATTTCCGTGGATAGATTGGAGAAGATGGAGCTGTGGGTTTTTGGAGTAGAGAAGATCAAGAGGAGATTTGATAGAGGTGTTGGAAATCACGAGGGGTGTGGACAGAGTAGATAGGGAGAAAGCGTTGCCGTTGGCGGAAGGACGGAGAAGCAGGGGCACCGATTGAAAGTGATTGGCAAAAGAAGCAACGGCGACATGAGGAAAAAGTTTTTTCGGCAGCGAGTTGATAGCAAGCGGAATGCAATGCCTGAGAGGGTGCTGGAGGCAGATTGAATGGTGGCTTTGAAAAAGGAATTGGACAATGACGTGTGGAGAAGATATTTGCAGGGCTACAGGGAAAAAGTAGGGCGGTGGAGCTAGGTGATTAGCCCTTGCAGAGAGCTGTGATGGACACAATGGGCGGAATGGCCTTGTTCTACGCTGTAACCATTGCATGAATGTGTCCTTGGATGAAAGGACACTGATGGCAAATGCTAGTGTTTGCAAATTAAACTTGAGGAAAAGCAAAGAAAACCCAATGAATTCTGTGATTGCATTGGTGGTTCAGTGGTAGAATTCTCGCCTGCCACGCGGGAGGCCCGGGTTCGATTCCCGGCCAATGCAATGATACTCCTATTGCTATTTCCATCCTTCTTCCCCTGCTCTTTGCACTGCACCACCCCCACCCCTCCCCCCTGCCACATCGCAGCGTCTTTCCCATTTTGCTGCTACAACTTTTCAACATCTGCTTCACTGCACCCTTTTCTTTCATCTTACTTCAACACCTACAAATACACAATCCTCTTAAAACACCACTCATCCTTTCACTTATCTTACTGCCATCACATTATCAACTCTCTCCAATTCTCCACAGTCATCAGCTTTCACAAATATTCATCATTTAGCAAGAGCAAAACAAAATTAGCACAACTTGACACTTTTTCACCTTTCTCTCTCTTTTCTCTTCTCACTTCTTACCATCAAATCATTCATAGGCACAGCTTTTCTGCACACACTGCAATCGCAAGCAACAACAACAACAATGTGCATTTCCATATCACCTTCCATGTAGGAAAGTATCCCATGGCTCTTCACGCTGCTGTATTAAAGCAGAAATGGGACGTGGCAGGGTCTCACTCTGCTTCTTTCCAGAGTCAATTCAGAGCTTCACACCTGATTTACATGACAGGTCTTAGAGTTGGTAGCAAACTGCAAGTGTCATTGTAAATGCGTAAGCTCTCCACTTAACCTGCTCAGCTGGAAGGCGAACAATGCCAGCTTCTGCAATCATTCCGTCGAGCTGAAGTCCCACATCCTAATGTGATCCTAGTAAAATTCTCCTTTCCCTCACTTCAAGACTGTGACGTCCAGCCAAAATGATGGTACCCAAAATTGTACAGCAGCGTCGTGGGTCTTGCCTCTCGTAGCCTCGTGGTCGTGTTGTTGAGCTGCTAATGCATACAGTCGTGCCCATGATCTATGCATCTGAGTACGAATCCCGCTCTGGTCTTTGCATAGATGTGTTAATTTAATAGAAGCAGGTCCCAACTGACACTGGAATGAAACAAAGTCAGAATGGATGCTGGTAGTATGTCTCAGTCTACTTAGCTTCAATGCCACCTCTGCCTTTCCCTGCTTCTTTGTGACAAAATTGCCAGGAATTCTATGTGCCAATCTTATTGAGCAGTCCCTCTTTGAGCTGTAAGTAAAGGTGTGTAACTGTGCCTTTTGCTAGGGAGGACCTGTTTTCCGTCAAGCAGTTGAAGTGCCACCTTGGCCCCGTGCTCCCACTATTAAACCTGGATGTGAACAAAGGTAGTGGCTTGAAGATGTTGACATATTGCATGAAATGATATTGCAGTGGTGTGAAGTGTTAGTAAAGAGACAGGCTGCTGTGACGGTTGGGCATGATCTTTGCAAATTGTAGGCCTTTTTAAAATGATGAGTTTAAAGCAGAGGTGTATTGGGCGAGAAGCAGATTGTATATTTGGAGAAAGTGTAGTGTAGTTGTGTTAGAAGAAGTTTGAAAGATGGAAACGTGGTTATGAATGAAATGGAGGTGTGCAGCAGCCTGCGAGGTTTCTGTGGTGTTGCGGGCGCAAGCTTGCATGATGAAATGTGTTGCAGCCTAGGGAATGTGTTAACAGCCCTGCTTTTCCTGATATGTATTAATGACCTGGACTCGGGTGTACAGGCCACAAATTCAAAATTTGCAGATGACACAAAACTTGGAAGTACTGTGAACTGTGAGGAGGATTGTGATCAACTTCAAGAGGACATAGACAGGCTGGTGGAATGGGCGGACGAGTGGCAGATGAAATTTAATGCAGAGAAGTGTGAAGTGATTCGTGTTGGGAGGAAGAACGAGGAGTGGCAATCTCAAATCAAGGGTACCGTTCGAAATGGGGTGCAGGAGCTGAGGGACCTGGGGGCATATGTGCACAAATGATTGAAGGTGGCAGGGCAGGTTGAGAAAGCTGTTCATAAAGCAAATGGGATCCTGGCTCTTATAAGTAGGGGGATAGAGCACAAAAGCAAGGAAGTTATGATAAACCTGTGCAAAAGATTGGTATTGTGTGTGATTCAGGGCACCACACTTTGGTAAGGATGTGAAGGCATTAAGAGGGTGCAGAAAAGTTTCACGAGAATGGTTCCAGGGATGAGGAAGTTGATTTCCGTGGATAGATTGGAGAAGATGGAGCTGTGGGTTTTTGGAGTAGAGAAGATCAAGAGGAGATTTGATAGAGGTGTTGGAAATCACGAGGGGTGTGGACAGAGTAGATAGGGAGAAAGCGTTGCCGTTGGCGGAAGGACGGAGAAGCAGGGGCACCGATTGAAAGTGATTGGCAAAAGAAGCAACGGCGACATGAGGAAAAAGTTTTTTCCGCAGCGAGTTGATAGCAAGCGGAATGCAATGCCTGAGAGTGTGCTGGAGGCAGATTGAATGGTGGCTTTGAAAAAGGAATTGGACAATGACGTGTGGAGAAGATATTTGCAGGGCTACAGGGAAAAAGTAGGGCGGTGGAGCTAGGTGATTAGCCCTTGCAGAGAGCTGTGATGGACACAATGGGCGGAATGGCCTTGTTCTACGCTGTAACCATTGCATGAATGTGTCCTTGGATGAAAGGACACTGATGGCAAATGCTAGTGTTTGCAAATTAAACTTGAGGAAAAGCAAAGAAAACCCAATAAATTCTGTGATTGCATTGGTGGTTCAGTGGTAGAATTCTCGCCTGCCACGCGGGAGGCCCGGGTTCGATTCCCGGCCAATGCAATGATATTCCTATTGCTATTTCCATCCTTCTTCCCCTGCTCTTTGCACTGCACCACCCCCACCCCTCCCCCCTGCCACATCGCAGCGTCTTTCCCATTTTGCTGCTACAACTTTTCAACATCTGCTTCACTGCACCCTTTTCTTTCATCTTACTTCAACACCTACAAATACACAATCCTCTTAAAACACCACTCATCCTTTCACTTATCTTACTGCCATCACATTATCAACTCTCTCCAATTCTCCACAGTCATCAGCTTTCACAAATATTCATCATTTAGCAAGAGCAAAACAAAATTAGCACAACTTGACACTTTTTCACCTTTCTCTCTCTTTGCTCTTCTCACTTCTTACCATCAAATCATTCATAGTCACAGCTTTTCTGCACACACTGCAATCGCAAGCAACAACAACAACAATGTGCATTTCCATATCACCTTCCATGTAGGAAAGTATCCCATGGCTCTTCACGCTGCTGTATTAAAGCAGAAATGGGACGTGGCAGGGTCTCACTCTGCTTCTTTCCAGAGTCAATTCAGAGCTTCACACCTGATTTACATGACAGGTCTTAGAGTTGGTAGCAAACTGCAAGTGTCATTGTAAATGCGTAAGCTCTCCACTTAACCTGCTCAGCTGGAAGGCGAACAATGCCAGCTTCTGCAATCATTCCGTCGAGCTGAAGTCCCACATCCTAATGTGATCCTGGTAAAACTCTCCTTTCCCTCACTTCAAGACTGTGACGTCCAGCCAAAATGATGGTACCCAAAATTGTACAGCAGCGTCGTGGGTCTTGCCTCTCGTAGCCTCGTGGTCGTGTTGTTGAGCTGCTAATGCATACAGTCGTGCCCATGATCTATGCATCTGAGTACGAATCCCGCTCTGGTCTTTGCATAGATGTATTAATTTAATAGAAGCAGGTCCCAACTGACACTGGAATGAAACAAAGTCAGAATGGATGCTGGTAGTATGTCTCAGTCTACTTAGCTTCAATGCCACCTCTGCCTTTCCCTGCTTCTTTGTGACAAAATTGCCAGGAATTCAATGTGCCAATCTTATTGAGCAGTCCCTCTTTGAGCTGTAAGTAAAGGTGTGTAACTGTGCCTTTTGCTAGGGAGGACCTGTTTTCCGTCAAGCAGTTGAAGTGCCACCTTGGCCCCGTGCTCCCACTATTAAACCTGGATGTGAACAAAGGTAGTGGCTTGAAGATGTTGACATATTGCATGAAATGATATTGCAGTGGTGTGAAGTGTTAGTAAAGAGACAGGCTGCTGTGACGGTTGGGCATGATCTTTGCAAATTGTAGGCCTTTTTAAAATGATGAGTTTAAAGCAGAGGTGTATTGGGCGAGAAGCAGATTGTATATTTGGAGAAAGTGTAGTGTAGTTGTGTTAGAAGAAGTTTGAAAGATGGAAATGTGGTTATGAATGAAATGGAGGTGTGCAGCAGCCTGCGAGGTTTCTGTTGTGTTGCGGGCGCAAGCTTTCATGATGAAATGTGTTGCAGCCTAGGGAATGTGTTAGCAGCCCTGCTTTTCCTGATATGTATTAATGACCTGGACTCGGGTGTACAGGCCACAAATTCAAAATTTGCAGATGACACAAAACTTGGAAGTACTGTGAACTGTGAGGAGGATTGTGATCAACTTCAAGAGGACATAGACAGGCTGGTGGAATGGGCGGACGAGTGGCAGATGAAATTTAATGCAGAGAAGTGTGAAGTGATTCGTGTTGGTAGGAAGAACGAGGAGTGGCAATCTCAAATCTAGGGTACCGTTCGAAATGGGGTGCAGGAGCTGAGGGACCTGGGGGTATATGTGCACAAATGATTGAAGGTGGCAGGGCAGGTTGAGATAGCTGTTCATAAAGCATATGGGATCCTGGCTCTTATAAGTAGGGGGATAGAGCACAAAAGCAAGGAAGTTATGATAAACCTGTGCAAAAGATTGGTATTGTGTGTGATTCAGGGCACCACACTTTGGTAAGGATGTGAAGGCATTAAGAGGGTGCAGAAAAGTTTCACGAGAATGGTTCCAGGGATGAGGAAGTTGATTTCCGTGGATAGATTGGAGAAGATGGAGCTGTGGGTTTTTGGAGTAGAGAAGATCAAGAGGAGATTTGATAGAGGTGTTGGAAATCACGAGGGGTGTGGACAGAGTAGATAGGGAGAAAGCGTTGCCGTTGGCGGAAGGACGGAGAAGCAGGGGCACCGATTGAAAGTGATTGGCAAAAGAAGCAACGGCGACATGAGGAAAAAGTTTTTTCGGCAGCGAGTTGATAGCAAGCGGAATGCAATGCCTGAGAGTGTGCTGGAGGCAGATTGAATGGTGGCTTTGAAAAAGGAATTGGACAATGACGTGTGGAGAAGATATTTGCAGGGCTACAGGGAAAAAGTAGGGCGGTGGAGCTAGGTGATTAGCCCTTGCAGAGAGCTGTGATGGACACAATGGGCGGAATGGCCTTGTTCTACGCTGTAACCATTGCATGAATGTGTCCTTGGATGAAAGGACACTGATGGCAAATGCTAGTGTTTGCAAATTAAACTTGAGGAAAAGCAAAGAAAACCCAATGAATTCTGTGATTGCATTGGTGGTTCAGTGGTAGAATTCTCGCCTGCCACGCGGGAGGCCCGGGTTCGATTCCCGGCCAATGCAATGATACTCCTATTGCTATTTCCATCCTTCTTCCCCTGCTCTTTGCACTGCACCACCCCCACCCCTCCCCCCTGCCACATCGCAGCGTCTTTCCCATTTTGCTGCTACAACTTTTCAACATCTGCTTCACTGCACCCTTTTCTTTCATCTTACTTCAACACCTACAAATACACAATCCTCTTAAAACACCACTCATCCTTTCACTTATCTTACTGCCATCACATTATCAACTCTCTCCAATTCTCCACAGTCATCAGCTTTCACAAATATTCATCATTTAGCAAGAGCAAAACAAAATTAGCACAACTTGACACTTTTTCACCTTTCTCTCTCTTTTCTCTTCTCACTTCTTACCATCAAATCATTCATAGGCACAGCTTTTCTGCACACACTGCAATCGCAAGCAACAACAACAACAATGTGCATTTCCATATCACCTTCCATGTAGGAAAGTATCCCATGGCTCTTCACGCTGCTGTATTAAAGCAGAAATGGGACGTGGCAGGGTCTCACTCTGCTTCTTTCCAGAGTCAACTCAGAGCTTCACACCCGATTTACATGACAGGTCTTAGAGTTGGTAGCAAACTGCAAGTGTCATTGTAAATGCGTAAGCTCTCCACTTAACCTGCTCAGCTGGAAGGCGAACAATGCCAGCTTCTGCAATCATTCCGTCGAGCTGAAGTCCCACATCCTAATGTGATCCTGGTAAAACTCTCCTTTCCCTCACTTCAAGACTGTGACGTCCAGCCAAAATGATGGTACCCAAAATTGTACAGCAGCGTCGTGGGTCTTGCCTCTCGTAGCCTCGTGGTCGTGTTGTTGAGCTGCTAATGCATACAGTCGTGCCCATGATCTATGCATCTGAGTACGAATCCCGCTCTGGTCTTTGCATAGATGTATTAATTTAATAGAAGCAGGTCCCAACTGACACTGGAATGAAACAAAGTCAGAATGGATGCTGGTAGTATGTCTCAGTCCACTTAGCTTCAATGCCACCTCTGCCTTTCCCTGCTTCTTTGTGACAAAATTGCCAGGAATTCTATGTGCCAATCTTATTGAGCAGTCCCTCTTTGAGCTGTAAGTAAAGGTGTGTAACTGTGCCTTTTGCTAGGGAGGACCTGTTTTCCGTCAAGCAGTTGAAGTGCCACCTTGGCCCCGTGCTCCCACTATTAAACCTGGATGTGAACAAAGGTAGTGGCTTGAAGATGTTGACATATTGCATGAAATGATATTGCAGTGGTGTGAAGTGTTAGTAAAGAGACAGGCTGCTGTGACGGTTGGGCATGATCTTTGCAAATTGTAGGCCTTTTTAAAATGATGAGTTTGAAGCAGAGGTGTATTGGGCGAGAAGCAGATTGTATATTTGGAGAAAGTGTAGTGTAGTTGTGTTAGAAGAAGTTTGAAAGATGGAAATGTGGTTATGAATGAAATGGAGGTGTGCAGCAGCCTGCGAGGTTTCTGTGGTGTTGCGGGCGCAAGCTTTCATGATGAAATGTGTTGCAGCCTAGGGAATGTGTTAACAGCCCTGCTTTTCCTGATATGTATTAATGACCTGGACTCGGGTGTACAGGCCACAAATTCAAAATTTGCAGATGACACAAAACTTGGAAGTACTGTGAACTGTGAGGAGGATTGTGATCAACTTCAAGAGGACATAGACAGGCTGGTGGAATGGGCGGACGAGTGGCAGATGAAATTTAATGCAGAGAAGTGTGAAGTGATTCGTGTTGGGAGGAAGAACGAGGAGTGGCAATCTCAAATCAAGGGTACCGTTCGAAATGGGGTGCAGGAGCTGAGGGACCTGGGGGCATATGTGCACAAATGATTGAAGGTGGCAGGGCAGGTTGAGAAAGCTGTTCATAAAGCAAATGGGATCCTGGCTCTTATAAGTAGGGGGATAGAGCACAAAAGCAAGGAAGTTATGATAAACCTGTGCAAAAGATTGGTATTGTGTGTGATTCAGGGCACCACACTTTGGTAAGGATGTGAAGGCATTAAGAGGGTGCAGAAAAGTTTCACGAGAATGGTTCCAGGGATGAGGAAGTTGATTTCCGTGGATAGATTGGAGAAGATGGAGCTGTGGGTTTTTGGAGTAGAGAAGATCAAGAGGAGATTTGATAGAGGTGTTGGAAATCACGAGGGGTGTGGACAGAGTAGATAGGGAGAAAGCGTTGCCGTTGGCGGAAGGACGGAGAAGCAGGGGCACCGATTGAAAGTGATTGGCAAAAGAAGCAACGGCGACATGAGGAAAAAGTTTTTTCGGCAGCGAGTTGATAGCAAGCGGAATGCAATGCCTGAGAGGGTGCTGGAGGCAGATTGAATGGTGGCTTTGAAAAAGGAATTGGACAATGACGTGTGGAGAAGATATTTGCAGGGCTACAGGGAAAAAGTAGGGCGGTGGAGCTAGGTGATTAGCCCTTGCAGAGAGCTGTGATGGACACAATGGGCGGAATGGCCTTGTTCTACGCTGTAACCATTGCATGAATGTGTCCTTGGATGAAAGGACACTGATGGCAAATGCTAGTGTTTGCAAATTAAACTTGAGGAAAAGCAAAGAAAACCCAATGAATTCTGTGATTGCATTGGTGGTTCAGTGGTAGAATTCTCGCCTGCCACGCGGGAGGCCCGGGTTCGATTCCCGGCCAATGCAATGATACTCCTATTGCTATTTCCATCCTTCTTCCCCTGCTCTTTGCACTGCACCACCCCCACCCCTCCCCCCTGCCACATCGCAGCGTCTTTCCCATTTTGCTGCTACAACTTTTCAACATCTGCTTCACTGCACCCTTTTCTTTCATCTTACTTCAACACCTACAAATACACAATCCTCTTAAAACACCACTCATCCTTTCACTTATCTTACTGCCATCACATTATCAACTCTCTCCAATTCTCCACAGTCATCAGCTTTCACAAATATTCATCATTTAGCAAGAGCAAAACAAAATTAGCACAACTTGACACTTTTTCACCTTTCTCTCTCTTTTCTCTTCTCACTTCTTACCATCAAATCATTCATAGTCACAGCTTTTCTGCACACACTGCAATCGCAAGCAACAACAACAACAATATGCATTTCCATATCACCTTCCATGTAGGAAAGTATCCCATGGCTCTTCACGCTGCTGTATTAAAGCAGAAATGGGACGTGGCAGGGTCTCACTCTGCTTCTTTCCAGAGTCAATTCAGAGCTTCACACCTGATTTACATGACAGGTCTTAGAGTTGGTAGCAAACTGCAAGTGTCATTGTAAATGCGTAAGCTCTCCACTTAACCTGCTCAGCTGGAAGGCGAACAATGCCAGCTTCTGCAATCATTCCGTCGAGCTGAAGTCCCACATCCTAATGTGATCCTAGTAAAATTCTCCTTTCCCTCACTTCAAGACTGTGACGTCCAGCCAAAATGATGGTACCCAAAATTGTACAGCAGCGTCGTGGGTCTTGCCTCTCGTAGCCTCGTGGTCGTGTTGTTGAGCTGCTAATGCATACAGTCGTGCCCATGATCTATGCATCTGAGTACGAATCCCGCTCTGGTCTTTGCATAGATGTATTAATTTAATAGAAGCAGGTCCCAACTGACACTGGAATGAAACAAAGTCAGAATGGATGCTAGTAGTATGTCTCAGTCTACTTAGCTTCAATGCCACCTCTGCCTTTCCCTGCTTCTTTGTGACAAAATTGCCAGGAATTCTATGTGCCAATCTTATTGAGCAGTCCCTCTTTGAGCTGTAAGTAAAGGTGTGTAACTGTGCCTTTTGCTAGGGAGGACCTGTTTTCCGTCAAGCAGTTGAAGTGCCACCTTGGCCCCGTGCTCCCACTATTAAACCTGGATGTGAACAAAGGTAGTGGCTTGAAGATGTTGACATATTGCATGAAATGATATTGCAGTGGTGTGAAGTGTTAGTAAAGAGACAGGCTGCTGTGACGGTTGGGCATGATCTTTGCAAATTGTAGGCCTTTTTAAAATGATGAGTTTAAAGCAGAGGTGTATTGGGCGAGAAGCAGATTGTATATTTGGAGAAAGTGTAGTGTAGTTGTGTTAGAAGAAGTTTGAAAGATGGAAATGTGGTTATGAATGAAATGGAGGTGTGCAGCAGCCTGCGAGGTTTCTGTGGTGTTGCGGGCGCAAGCTTGCATGATGAAATGTGTTGCAGCCTAGGGAATGTGTTAACAGCCCTGCTTTTCCTGATATGTATTAATGACCTGGACTCGGGTGTACAGGCCACAAATTCAAAATTTGCAGATGACACAAAACTTGGAAGTACTGTGAACTGTGAGGAGGATTGTGATCAACTTCAAGAGGACATAGACAGGCTGGTGGAATGGGCAGACGAGTGGCAGATGAAATTTAATGCAGAGAAGTGTGAAGTGATTCGTGTTGGGAGGAAGAACGAGGAGTGGCAATCTCAAATCAAGGGTACCGTTCGAAATGGGGTGCAGGAGCTGAGGGACCTGGGGGCATATGTGCACAAATGATTGAAGGTGGCAGGGCAGGTTGAGATAGCTGTTCATAAAGCAAATGGGATCCTGGCTCTTATAAGTAGGGGGATAGAGCACAAAAGCAAGGAAGTTATGATAAACCTGTGCAAAAGATTGGTATTGTGTGTGATTCAGGGCACCACACTTTGGTAAGGATGTGAAGGCATTAAGAGGGTGCAGAAAAGTTTCACGAGAATGGTTCCAGGGATGAGGAAGTTGATTTCCGTGGATAGATTGGAGAAGATGGAGCTGTGGGTTTTTGGAGTAGAGAAGATCAAGAGGAGATTTGATAGAGGTGTTGGAAATCACGAGGGGTGTGGACAGAGTAGATAGGGAGAAAGCGTTGCCGTTGGCGGAAGGACGGAGAAGCAGGGGCACCGATTGAAAGTGATTGGCAAAAGAAGCAACGGCGACATGAGGAAAAAGTTTTTTCGGCAGCGAGTTGATAGCAAGCGGAATGCAATGCCTGAGAGGGTGCTGGAGGCAGATTGAATGGTGGCTTTGAAAAAGGAATTGGACAATGACGTGTGGAGAAGATATTTGCAGGGCTACAGGGAAAAAGTAGGGCGGTGGAGCTAGGTGATTAGCCCTTGCAGAGAGCTGTGATGGACACAATGGGCGGAATGGCCTTGTTCTACGCTGTAACCATTGCATGAATGTGTCCTTGGATGAAAGGACACTGATGGCAAATGCTAGTGTTTGCAAATTAAACTTGAGGAAAAGCAAAGAAAACCCAATGAATTCTGTGATTGCATTGGTGGTTCAGTGGTAGAATTCTCGCCTGCCACGCGGGAGGCCCGGGTTCGATTCCCGGCCAATGCAATGATACTCCTATTGCTATTTCCATCCTTCTTCCCCTGCTCTTTGCACTGCACCACCCCCACCCCTCCCCCCTGCCACATCGCAGCGTCTTTCCCATTTTGCTGCTACAACTTTTCAACATCTGCTTCACTGCACCCTTTTCTTTCATCTTACTTCAACACCTACAAATACACAATCCTCTTAAAACACCACTCATCCTTTCACTTATCTTACTGCCATCACATTATCAACTCTCTCCAATTCTCCACAGTCATCAGCTTTCACAAATATTCATCATTTAGCAAGAGCAAAACAAAATTAGCACAACTTGACACTTTTTCACCTTTCTCTCTCTTTTCTCTTCTCACTTCTTACCATCAAATCATTCATAGGCACAGCTTTTCTGCACACACTGCAATCGCAAGCAACAACAACAACAATGTGCATTTCCATATCACCTTCCATGTAGGAAAGTATCCCATGGCTCTTCACGCTGCTGTATTAAAGCAGAAATGGGACGTGGCAGGGTCTCACTCTGCTTCTTTCCAGAGTCAATTCAGAGCTTCACACCTGATTTACATGACAGGTCTTAGAGTTGGTAGCAAACTGCAAGTGTCATTGTAAATGCGTAAGCTCTCCACTTAACCTGCTCAGCTGGAAGGCGAACAATGCCAGCTTCTGCAATCATTCCGTCGAGCTGAAGTCCCACATCCTAATGTGATCCTAGTAAAATTCTCCTTTCCCTCACTTCAAGACTGTGACGTCCAGCCAAAATGATGGTACCCAAAATTGTACAGCAGCGTCGTGGGTCTTGCCTCTCGTAGCCTCGTGGTCGTGTTGTTGAGCTGCTAATGCATACAGTCGTGCCCATGATCTATGCATCTGAGTACGAATCCCGCTCTGGTCTTTGCATAGATGTATTAATTTAATAGAAGCAGGTCCCAACTGACACTGGAATGAAACAAAGTCAGAATGGATGCTGGTAGTATGTCTCAGTCTACTTAGCTTCAATGCCACCTCTGCCTTTCCCTGCTTCTTTGTGACAAAATTGCCAGGAATTCTATGTGCCAATCTTATTGAGCAGTCCCTCTTTGAGCTGTAAGTAAAGGTGTGTAACTGTGCCTTTTGCTAGGGAGGACCTGTTTTCCGTCAAGCAGTTGAAGTGCCACCTTGGCCCCGTGCTCCCACTATTAAACCTGGATGTGAACAAAGGTAGTGGCTTGAAGATGTTGACATATTGCATGAAATGATATTGCAGTGGTGTGAAGTGTTAGTAAAGAGACAGGCTGCTGTGACGGTTGGGCATGATCTTTGCAAATTGTAGGCCTTTTTAAAATGATGAGTTTAAAGCAGAGGTGTATTGGGCGAGAAGCAGATTGTATATTTGGAGAAAGTGTAGTGTAGTTGTGTTAGAAGAAGTTTGAAAGATGGAAATGTGGTTATGAATGAAATGGAGGTGTGCAGCAGCCTGCGAGGTTTCTGTGGTGTTGCGGGCGCAAGCTTGCATGATGAAATGTGTTGCAGCCTAGGGAATGTGTTAACAGCCCTGCTTTTCCTGATATGTATTAATGACCTGGACTCGGGTGTACAGGCCACAAATTCAAAATTTGCAGATGACACAAAACTTGGAAGTACTGTGAACTGTGAGGAGGATTGTGATCAACTTCAAGAGGACATAGACAGGCTGGTGGAATGGGCGGACGAGTGGCAGATGAAATTTAATGCAGAGAAGTGTGAAGTGATTCGTGTTGGGAGGAAGAACGAGGAGTGGCAATCTCAAATCAAGGGTACCGTTCGAAATGGGGTGCAGGAGCTGAGGGACCTGGGGGCATATGTGCACAAATGATTGAAGGTGGCAGGGCAGGTTGAGATAGCTGTTCATAAAGCAAATGGGATCCTGGCTCTTATAAGTAGGGGGATAGAGCACAAAAGCAAGGAAGTTATGATAAACCTGTGCAAAAGATTGGTATTGTGTGTGATTCAGGGCACCACACTTTGGTAAGGATGTGAAGGCATTAAGAGGGTGCAGAAAAGTTTCACGAGAATGGTTCCAGGGATGAGGAAGTTGATTTCCGTGGATAGATTGGAGAAGATGGAGCTGTGGGTTTTTGGAGTAGAGAAGATCAAGAGGAGATTTGATAGAGGTGTTGGAAATCACGAGGGGTGTGGACAGAGTAGATAGGGAGAAAGCGTTGCCGTTGGCGGAAGGACGGAGAAGCAGGGGCACCGATTGAAAGTGATTGGCAAAAGAAGCAACGGCGACATGAGGAAAAAGTTTTTTCGGCAGCGAGTTGATAGCAAGCGGAATGCAATGCCTGAGAGGGTGCTGGAGGCAGATTGAATGGTGGCTTTGAAAAAGGAATTGGACAATGACGTGTGGAGAAGATATTTGCAGGGCTACAGGGAAAAAGTAGGGCGGTGGAGCTAGGTGATTAGCCCTTGCAGAGAGCTGTGATGGACACAATGGGCGGAATGGCCTTGTTCTACGCTGTAACCATTGCATGAATGTGTCCTTGGATGAAAGGACACTGATGGCAAATGCTAGTGTTTGCAAATTAAACTTGAGGAAAAGCAAAGAAAACCCAATGAATTCTGTGATTGCATTGGTGGTTCAGTGGTAGAATTCTCGCCTGCCACGCGGGAGGCCCGGGTTCGATTCCCGGCCAATGCAATGATACTCCTATTGCTATTTCCATCCTTCTTCCCCTGCTCTTTGCACTGCACCACCCCCACCCCTGCCACATCGCAGCGTCTTTCCCATTTTGCTGCTACAACTTTTCAACATCTGCTTCACTGCACCCTTTTCTTTCATCTTACTTCAACACCTACAAATACACAATCCTCTTAAAACACCACTCATCCTTTCACTTATCTTACTGCCATCACATTATCAACTCTCTCCAATTCTCCACAGTCATCAGCTTTCACAAATATTCATCATTTAGCAAGAGCAAAACAAAATTAGCACAACTTGACACTTTTTCACCTTTCTCTCTCTTTTCTCTTCTCACTTCTTACCATCAAATCATTCATAGGCACAGCTTTTCTGCACACACTGCAATCGCAAGCAACAACAACAACAATGTGCATTTCCATATCACCTTCCATGTAGGAAAGTATCCCATGGCTCTTCACGCTGCTGTATTAAAGCAGAAATGGGACGTGGCAGGGTCTCACTCTGCTTCTTTCCAGAGTCAATTCAGAGCTTCACACCTGATTTACATGACAGGTCTTAGAGTTGGTAGCAAACTGCAAGTGTCATTGTAAATGCGTAAGCTCTCCACTTAACCTGCTCAGCTGGAAGGCGAACAATGCCAGCTTCTGCAATCATTCCGTCGAGCTGAAGTCCCACATCCTAATGTGATCCTAGTAAAATTCTCCTTTCCCTCACTTCAAGACTGTGACGTCCAGCCAAAATGATGGTACCCAAAATTGTACAGCAGCGTCGTGGGTCTTGCCTCTCGTAGCCTCGTGGTCGTGTTGTTGAGCTGCTAATGCATACAGTCGTGCCCATGATCTATGCATCTGAGTACGAATCCCGCTCTGGTCTTTGCATAGATGTGTTAATTTAATAGAAGCAGGTCCCAACTGACACTGGAATGAAACAAAGTCAGAATGGATGCTGGTAGTATGTCTCAGTCTACTTAGCTTCAATGCCACCTCTGCCTTTCCCTGCTTCTTTGTGACAAAATTGCCAGGAATTCTATGTGCCAATCTTATTGAGCAGTCCCTCTTTGAGCTGTAAGTAAAGGTGTGTAACTGTGCCTTTTGCTAGGGAGGACCTGTTTTCCGTCAAGCAGTTGAAGTGCCACCTTGGCCCCGTGCTCCCACTATTAAACCTGGATGTGAACAAAGGTAGTGGCTTGAAGATGTTGACATATTGCATGAAATGATATTGCAGTGGTGTGAAGTGTTAGTAAAGAGACAGGCTGCTGTGACGGTTGGGCATGATCTTTGCAAATTGTAGGCCTTTTTAAAATGATGAGTTTAAAGCAGAGGTGTATTGGGCGAGAAGCAGATTGTATATTTGGAGAAAGTGTAGTGTAGTTGTGTTAGAAGAAGTTTGAAAGATGGAAATGTGGTTATGAATGAAATGGAGGTGTGCAGCAGCCTGCGAGGTTTCTGTGGTGTTGCGGGCGCAAGCTTGCATGATGAAATGTGTTGCAGCCTAGGGAATGTGTTAACAGCCCTGCTTTTCCTGATATGTATTAATGACCTGGACTCGGGTGTACAGGCCACAAATTCAAAATTTGCAGATGACACAAAACTTGGAAGTACTGTGAACTGTGAGGAGGATTGTGATCAACTTCAAGAGGACATAGACAGGCTGGTGGAATGGGCGGACGAGTGGCAGATGAAATTTAATGCAGAGAAGTGTGAAGTGATTCGTGTTGGGAGGAAGAACGAGGAGTGGCAATCTCAAATCAAGGGTACCGTTCGAAATGGGGTGCAGGAGCTGAGGGACCTGGGGGCATATGTGCACAAATGATTGAAGGTGGCAGGGCAGGTTGAGAAAGCTGTTCATAAAGCAAATGGGATCCTGGCTCTTATAAGTAGGGGGATAGAGCACAAAAGCAAGGAAGTTATGATAAACCTGTGCAAAAGATTGGTATTGTGTGTGATTCAGGGCACCACACTTTGGTAAGGATGTGAAGGCATTAAGAGGGTGCAGAAAAGTTTCACGAGAATGGTTCCAGGGATGAGGAAGTTGATTTCCGTGGATAGATTGGAGAAGATGGAGCTGTGGGTTTTTGGAGTAGAGAAGATCAAGAGGAGATTTGATAGAGGTGTTGGAAATCACGAGGGGTGTGGACAGAGTAGATAGGGAGAAAGCGTTGCCGTTGGCGGAAGGACGGAGAAGCAGGGGCACCGATTGAAAGTGATTGGCAAAAGAAGCAACGGCGACATGAGGAAAAAGTTTTTTCCGCAGCGAGTTGATAGCAAGCGGAATGCAATGCCTGAGAGTGTGCTGGAGGCAGATTGAATGGTGGCTTTGAAAAAGGAATTGGACAATGACGTGTGGAGAAGATATTTGCAGGGCTACAGGGAAAAAGTAGGGCGGTGGAGCTAGGTGATTAGCCCTTGCAGAGAGCTGTGATGGACACAATGGGCGGAATGGCCTTGTTCTACGCTGTAACCATTGCATGAATGTGTCCTTGGATGAAAGGACACTGATGGCAAATGCTAGTGTTTGCAAATTAAACTTGAGGAAAAGCAAAGAAAACCCAATAAATTCTGTGATTGCATTGGTGGTTCAGTGGTAGAATTCTCGCCTGCCACGCGGGAAGCCCGGGTTCGATTCCCGGCCAATGCAATGATACTCCTATTGCTATTTCCATCCTTCTTCCCCTGCTCTTTGCACTGCACCACCCCCACCCCTCCCCCCTGCCACATCGCAGCGTCTTTCCCATTTTGCTGCTACAACTTTTCAACATCTGCTTCACTGCACCCTTTTCTTTCATCTTACTTCAACACCTACAAATACACAATCCTCTTAAAACACCACTCATCCTTTCACTTATCTTACTGCCATCACATTATCAACTCTCTCCAATTCTCCACAGTCATCAGCTTTCACAAATATTCATCATTTAGCAAGAGCAAAACAAAATTAGCACAACTTGACACTTTTTCACCTTTCTCTCTCTTTTCTCTTCTCACTTCTTACCATCAAATCATTCATAGTCACAGCTTTTCTGCACACACTGCAATCGCAAGCAACAACAACAACAATGTGCATTTCCATATCACCTTCCATGTAGGAAAGTATCCCATGGCTCTTCACGCTGCTGTATTAAAGCAGAAATGGGACGTGGCAGGGTCTCACTCTGCTTCTTTCCAGAGTCAATTCAGAGCTTCACACCTGATTTACATGACAGGTCTTAGAGTTGGTAGCAAACTGCAAGTGTCATTGTAAATGCGTAAGCTCTCCACTTAACCTGCTCAGCTGGAAGGCGAACAATGCCAGCTTCTGCAATCATTCCGTCGAGCTGAAGTCCCACATCCTAATGTGATCCTGGTAAAACTCTCCTTTCCCTCACTTCAAGACTGTGACGTCCAGCCAAAATGATGGTACCCAAAATTGTACAGCAGCGTCCTGGGTCTTGCCTCTCGTAGCCTCGTGGTCGTGTTGTTGAGCTGCTAATGCATACAGTCGTGCCCATGATCTATGCATCTGAGTACGAATCCCGCTCTGGTCTTTGCATAGATGTATTAATTTAATAGAAGCAGGTCCCAACTGACACTGGAATGAAACAAAGTCAGAATGGATGCTGGTAGTATGTCTCAGTCTACTTAGCTTCAATGCCACCTCTGCCTTTCCCTGCTTCTTTGTGACAAAATTGCCAGGAATTCTATGTGCCAATCTTATTGAGCAGTCCCTCTTTGAGCTGTAAGTAAAGGTGTGTAACTGTGCCTTTTGCTAGGGAGGACCTGTTTTCCGTCAAGCAGTTGAAGTGCCACCTTGGCCCCGTGCTCCCACTATTAAACCTGGATGTGAACAAAGGTAGTGGCTTGAAGATGTTGACATATTGCATGAAATGATATTGCAGTGGTGTGAAGTGTTAGTAAAGAGACAGGCTGCTGTGACGGTTGGGCATGATCTTTGCAAATTGTAGGCCTTTTTAAAATGATGAGTTTAAAGCAGAGGTGTATTGGGCGAGAAGCAGATTGTATATTTGGAGAAAGTGTAGTGTAGTTGTGTTAGAAGAAGTTTGAAAGATGGAAATGTGGTTATGAATGAAATGGAGGTGTGCAGCAGCCTGCGAGGTTTCTGTTGTGTTGCGGGCGCAAGCTTTCATGATGAAATGTGTTGCAGCCTAGGGAATGTGTTAGCAGCCCTGCTTTTCCTGATATGTATTAATGACCTGGACTCGGGTGTACAGGCCACAAATTCAAAATTTGCAGATGACACAAAACTTGGAAGTACTGTGAACTGTGAGGAGGATTGTGATCAACTTCAAGAGGACATAGACAGGCTGGTGGAATGGGCAGACGAGTGGCAGATGAAATTTAATGCAGAGAAGTGTGAAGTGATTCGTGTTGGTAGGAAGAACGAGGAGTGGCAATCTCAAATCAAGGGTACCGTTCGAAATGGGGTGCAGGAGCTGAGGGACCTGGGGGTATATGTGCACAAATGATTGAAGGTGGCAGGGCAGGTTGAGATAGCTGTTCATAAAGCATATGGGATCCTGGCTCTTATAAGTAGGGGGATAGAGCACAAAAGCAAGGAAGTTATGATAAACCTGTGCAAAAGATTGGTATTGTGTGTGATTCAGGGCACCACACTTTGGTAAGGATGTGAAGGCATTAAGAGGGTGCAGAAAAGTTTCACGAGAATGGTTCCAGGGATGAGGAAGTTGATTTCCGTGGATAGATTGGAGAAGATGGAGCTGTGGGTTTTTGGAGTAGAGAAGATCAAGAGGAGATTTGATAGAGGTGTTGGAAATCACGAGGGGTGTGGACAGAGTAGATAGGGAGAAAGCGTTGCCGTTGGCGGAAGGACGGAGAAGCAGGGGCACCGATTGAAAGTGATTGGCAAAAGAAGCAACGGCGACATGAGGAAAAAGTTTTTTCGGCAGCGAGTTGATAGCAAGCGGAATGCAATGCCTGAGAGTGTGCTGGAGGCAGATTGAATGGTGGCTTTGAAAAAGGAATT